>NC_091173.1:38145251-38261571 GCF_040958095.1 Procambarus clarkii
GGTTATAATATGATATTTTGTAATATATATGTGCAGGCATACATATATATATATATATATATATATATATATATATATATATATATATATATATATATATATATATATATATATATATATATATATGTCGTACCTAATAGCCAGAACGCACTTCTCAGCCTACTATTCAAGGCCCGATTTGCCTAATAAGCCAAGTTTTCATGAATTAATGTTTTTTCGTCTACCTAACCTACCTAACCTAACCTAACCTAGCTTTTTTTAGCTACCTAACCTAACCTTACCTATAAATATAGGTTAGGTTAGGTTAGGTAGGGTTGGTTAGGTTCGGTCATATATCTACGTTAATTTTAACTCCAATAAAAAAAAATTGACCTCATACATAGAGAAAAGGGTTGCTTTATCATTTCATAAGAAAAAAATTATAGTAAATATATTAATTCAGGAAAACTTGGCTTATTAGGCAAATCGGGCCTTGAATAGTTGGCTGAGAAGTGAGTTCTGGCTACTAGGTACGACATATATATATATATATATATATATATATATATATATATATGTCGTACCTAGTAGCCAGAACTCACTTCTCAGCCTACTATTCAAGGCCCGATTTGCCTAATAAGCCAAGTTTTCCTGAATTAATATATTTACTATAATTTGTTTCTTATGAAATGATAAAGCAACCCTTTTCTCTATGTATGAGATCAATTTTTTTTTATTGGAGTTAAAATTAACGTAGATATATGACCGAACCTAACCAACCCTACCTAACCTAACCTAACCTATATTTATAGGTAAGGTTAGGTTAGGTAGCCAAAAAAAGCTAGGTTAGGTTAGGTTAGGTAGACGAAAAAACATTAATTCATGAAAACTTGGCTTATTAGGCAAATCGGGCCTTGAATAGTAGGCTGAGAAGTGCGTTCTGGCTATTAGGTATGACATATATATATATATATATATATATATATATATATATATATATATATATATATATATATATATATATATATATATATATATATATATATATATATATATATATATATATATATATATACAACTTTAGAACACTTTCCCACCAGGAGACTCGAACCCTAGCCAGCACAGAAGCCTTCCAGCAACTGGCATAACAGGTACGCCTTAACCCTCTGCACCACCGCTCAGACCCTTAAAAGAGATGGTAATTTCGGAGTATTTAAATACCCCAAAGATCAACACCTCCCAAGAGCACCAGAGCAAGTGAGGGGTCATTTAGACGTTAATTTCATCAAGTCCCTGTTAATATGCAGTCTCCGTGGTGTAGTGGTAAGACACTCGCCTGGCGTTCCGCGAGCGCTATGTCATGGGTTCGTATCCTGGCCGGGGAGGATTTAATGGGCGCAATTCCTTAACTGTAGCCTCTGTTTAACGCAACAGTAAAATGTGTACTTGGATGAAAAAACGATTCTTCGCGGCAGGGGATCGTATTCCAGGGACCATAGGATTAAGGACTTGCCCGAAACGCTACGCGTACTAGTGGCTGTACAAGAATGTAACAACTCTTGTATATATCTCAAAAAAAAAAAAAAAAAAAAAAAAAAAAATATGGGAAGACACAGTGTCTCTGCTTAAGGCACAACTCTCCTAAACACGAGAGTTAAGTATACAACTTTAGAACACTTTCCCACCAGGAGACTCGAACCCTAGCCAGCACAGAAGCCTTCCAGCAACTGGCATAACAGGTACGCCTTAACCCTCTGCACCACCGCTCAGACCCTTAAAAGAGATGGTAATTTTGGAGTATTTAAATACCCCAAAGATCAACACCTCCCAAGAGCACTAGAGCAAGTGAGGGGTCATTTAGACGTTAATTTCATCAAGTCCCTGTTAATATGGGAAGACACAGTGTCTCTGCTTAAGGCACAACTCTCCTAAACACGAGAGTTAAGTATACAACTTTAGAACACTTTCCCACCAGGAGACTCGAACCCTAGCCAGCACAGAAGCCTTCCAGCAACTGGCATAACAGGTACGCCTTAACCCTCTGCACCACCGCTCAGACCCTTAAAAGAGATGGTAATTTCGGAGTATTTAAATACCCCAAAGATCAACACCTCCCAAGAGCACCAGAGCAAGTGAGGGGTCATTTAGACGTTAATTTCATCAAGTCCCTGTTAATATGGGAAGACACAGTGTCTCTGCTTAAGGCACAACTCTCCTAAACACGAGAGTTAAGTATACAACTTTAGAACACTTTCCCACCAGGAGACTCGAACCCTAGCCAGCACAGAAGCCTTCCAGCAACTGGCATAACAGGTACGCCTTAACCCTCTGCACCACCGCTCAGACCCTTAAAAGAGATGGTAATTTCGGAGTATTTAAATACCCCAAAGATCAACACCTCCCAAGAGCACCAGAGCAAGTGAGGGGTCATTTAGACGTTAATTTCATCAAGTCCCTGTTAATATGGGAAGACACAGTGTCTCTGCTTAAGGCACAACTCTCCTAAACACGAGAGTTAAGTATACAACTTTAGAACACTTTCCCACCAGGAGACTCGAACCCTAGCCAGCACAGAAGCCTTCCAGCAACTGGCATAACAGGTACGCCTTAACCCTCTGCAGAGACACTGTGTCTTCCCATATTAACAGGGACTTGATGAAATTAACGTCTAAATGACCCCTCACTTGCTCTGGTGCTCTTGGGAGGTGTTGATCTTTGGGGTATTTAAATACTCCGAAATTACCATCTCTTTTAAGGGTCTGAGCAGTGGTGCAGAGGGTTAAGGCGTACCTGTTATGCCAGTTGCTGGAAGACTTCTGTGCTGGCTAGGGTTCGAGTCTCCTGGTGGGAAAGTGTTCTAAAGTTGTATACTTAACTCTCGTGTTTAGGAGAGTTGTGCCTTAAGCAGAGACACTGTGTCTTCCCATATTAACAGGGACTTGATGAAATTAACGTCTAAATGACCCCTCACTTGCTCTGGTGCTCTTGGGAGGTGTTGATCTTTGGGGTATTTAAATACTCCGAAATTACCATCTCTTTTAAGGGTCTGAGCGGTGGTGCAGAGGGTTAAGGCGTACCTGTTATGCCAGTTGCTGGAAGGCTTCTGTGCTGGCTAGGGTTCGAGTCTCCTGGTGGGAAAGTGTTCTAAAGTTGTATACTTAACTCTCGTGTTTAGGAGAGTTGTGCCTTAAGCAGAGACACTGTGTCTTCCCATATTAACAGGGACTTGATGAAATTAACGTCTAAATGACCCCTCACTTGCTCTGGTGCTCTTGGGAGGTGTTGATCTTTGGGGTATTTAAATACTCCGAAATTACCATCTCTTTTAAGGGTCTGAGCGGTGGTGCAGAGGGTTAAGGGGTACCTGTTATGCCAGTTGCTGGAAGGCTTCTGTGCTGGCTAGGGTTCGAGTCTCCTGGTGGGAAAGTGTTCTAAAGTTGTATACTTAACTCTCGTGTTTAGGAGAGTTGTGCCTTAAGCAGAGACACTGTGTCTTCCCATATTAACAGGGACTTGATGAAATTAACGTCTAAATGACCCCTCACTTTCTCTGGTGCTCTTGGGAGGTGTTGATCTTTGGGGTATTTAAATACTCCGAAATTACCATCTCTTTTAAGGGTCTGAGCGGTGGTGCAGAGGGTTAAGGCGTACCTGTTATGCCAGTTGCTGGAAGGCTTCTGTGCTGGCTAGTGTTCGAGTCTCCTGGTGGGAAAGTGTTCTAAAGTTGTATACTTAACTCTCGTGTTTAGGAGAGTTGTGCCATATATATATATATATATATATATATATATATATATATATATATATATATATATATATATATATATATATATATATATATATATTTATTTATTTATTTATTTATATGCATTTTTTTCCCCGTTTGTTATCAGGGGATTTGCATAGAACTTACACACCTTGCAGAACGGATGCCTATCTGCAAGGGTGCCAATTATAAACGAAATTGGTCGAAGTGTAGCTCGGCTACAGGTGGCCATATCTCTGATCTTATTTTACTCAGGTAAGTAATTTACAACTTCAAGGTGCTTCACAGGTTTCATTTATTAATCAATTTACATGCAAATTACGGCTTATGTGCAGAGTTTGTGCTTCTACAATGTCAAATAACACTGTAGTCCAAAGTCCATTTAATGATTTTTTAAATATTAATAAACATCATTTATTGCATATTTTTGGAAGGGGAACTTTGAATAATTGTATTATTGCACTAAACGCTTTTTGACTAAAACTCCTATTTGAAATCCTTTATTACATGCTAATGTGATATCTGAGTGTTATAGAAATGATTTTAGCTGACACATGTGTTCGCTGAAATTTTTTGAATATGTTGAAAATTCGTTGCATAATACGTTGTGTATTTTTTTCTCCCTTTCTATTTAGGGTGTGATGCTGAAACTTGGACCAGTTGCAGCCCTTTCTATATCCATTCCATGATTAAATTTAAAAAAAATCGGAACATTTTCTATTTTCCCGTCTGTAGACCCCCTAAGCTGGTATAGTGAGTCCTGAGAGTAAAAGGAGGCCACACAGAGTCAGCAGACAACCCTACCTCCCTCCCCACCAAGATTACTCCTCCCATCACAGTGCTAATTTTCACAACAATCCTGCTATTACCAGAATCCTGGTAATTGTTATAACAGTCAGGGTTCTTCTGTAATACTATCATCGTTAAATAATAGCATGTACATATATATTTTGACATTTTTAGGTGATGCTGTGGTTACAAGCTGAACAGCAGTACTGTGAGCTCATGCTGCGTATACTAACCTTGGTGGCTCACTCAGAACTGAGGCTCACACACCCCAATATGTAACCCATGATTTTTTCTAGGTGGCATCTGTTTACTATCGACCGTGGCTGACTATAGATTCCCCTGTCCCTCGTGGGACATTTAAAATTGTGCATTAGACCCATCAATCGTATGTGTATGTATTGTGTGGCTTCGGGAAAGTTACTCCCATCATATTTGTATGTATTGCGCGGTTTAAGGGTGAAACTTAATAAAATAGTATTCACTAGGACTGAATATAAATAAATACACCAGAAAATATATAGCTTGAGGCCTTAGTCCTTAAGACAGAGTTGGAACCAAAAATATTGGAACGCCACCTCAGGAGAAGGAGCAGGGGACAGTCATGCTCTTACACTCACACGAGACTGATTGTAAACAAAACAGAGAGGGCTCACGACGTGCACAACACATCAGACTCCAAAATATAAGTCAACTAACCGAGAAACTGCCATAGTGACCTCTACAACAAAAAGAAGAGCTGAGTATCCAATTTGTTTTATGTATAGTTTTATGAGGCCTTGTAAATTTTAGATTCAAACATGCTGGTTATGAGCGGGCTTAAAACCCAATCAAAGTGAGTTTATCTCTTTACACAATCCCCATTTAATTCAAGTCACACCTGTACTTTATATGTTAATGGAGCCATTATTATAACTCATTCTTTGGCAGGTAAGCTTGTTCCCTGGAGATATTAGTGAGCTCACTACCTACAACCTTCGAAGCTTCCATGCATGATCTAGTTGGACCTACAGACGCCATTTTAGACGCCGTTACATGGCACGGCACCTGGACCACATGTGCCATACCCTAATTTGATGTTTAAGCCCAACAGGCCATATCCACATATTCAGATAAGCTCACACAGTTATACTAATATAATTATAACATTTGTAGTATTAACCTCACTGTAGCTTGATATAAGTCATCATATGTGGTATAATTTACAAAAGGTAAATGTGTATTGCTTATTATTATCACCATTTATTGTGGTATAAGTTCCATGCACATCCCACCAACTATGTGCAGGTAAAAATTGGCAGACTGAATCGAACATACAGTCCACTTAGAATCATAATTCACTATTGAAGAAAATAACAAATAGAAAATAAATATTTTCTAAAAGGTCCCATACTGCCTGCTACGATTATCCTACAGATCCTGCCCTAAGGTTATAATCTCAGACAATGGATCCAACCTTGTGGCAGGGAAAGCATATCTGAGGGAGGTCTGGAACCACCTAGTGGTATGTTCTGCTCTGAACCAACGGCAGTGTCACTGGAAATTTATACCTCCCAGAGCACCGTGGCACGGAGCGAATGGTGGGAACCGTCAAATATTGTCTTAGGAAAACCCTATTCTACCAAAAAATCGATCTCCAAGAGCTCCAAACTATTTTCACGGAAATTGAGTCTCGGGTCAATAACTGACCACTGACCTACCTCTCTGAAGATAACTCAGAATGTCAGCCATTAAGTCCATCTCATCTGATGGATGGAGGACTTCTTACTCCTTTAGCGTCCCTCACTGATGAGCTGGTTACACTATAAAATGAATCTACTAAATTAATTATATAGTAAATAGATTTGACATCAAACCCATTCTTCCTATTGAATCTCTAATGTCCCTCTTCTCCCTCTCTCAGGAGGAGGGAACCAGTGTAAACAGAGGCAGCATATGGAATGTTGTGGTGAAACTTCTTTCCGACGACAGGGGACCTCCCACAACTCCAATTTACTCTCAGTGTCCTAGAAATTAGTGTGACTCCAATTTATCATTATTTGCTGGCGAGACTATGCAACTTAATAGCCAAGGGAATTGCCAGTCCAGTTTATTAGCTCAGATGAAATTGGCCAATTTATTTTCTGTGTCTAGGATTAATCGTTATTAGGCATGGATACTATAAACTAAAGGGTAAGCCTCAACATTATAACAATTTAATGTCGTTTGTAACACCTGTAAATATTTGTAGTCAACAGATAGCAAGATATACCGTATCTGCAAGCGAGTGTGACCACACGAGACATAGTTGAGCTGGCCACACTGAGATTTTTTTCTATGCCTACCTCCCTTAGGAGGTGGACTACAAGTTTAAAGGCTGCTCACGGCAGTTAAGCATGAGTCCAATAGAAAAAGGAAAAGCGGGAGCAAACCGCCAGGCCTCCACCACCAGGGGTGAAAACCTGTCCACAATAGTCCGCTGGCTCCTCCTAGTTCAACAGGACGTTAAAACTAATAAAGGGTAACCGACGGGTTCTCACAATCAAATATTTATATTTGATGTGGCGCTATGAGTTGGAATTCGAATTCCCAAGAACAGCCGTCATATCAAATCACATCAACATTTAATTGTAATATGCAGAAATATGGTGGAACAACACGGTTGAAGGGTTGACATCAAAGACCGTTTTCTATAACATAACAATTTATTAATAACAAGAGACTAACTACTACATTACCGAGTTTACGTTACGTTAACGTCCATCCAGTGGCACGATAACAAACAGCTAAATAGCAACCCTTGCTGTGCGGCTGCATACTGAACTAACCTGAACACAGGTGTGCCCACTGATGACGCAATATTGCAAATCAAAGAAAAATATCACAGACTAAGTTACACCACAGCGAATGGTTACGTTATTGTCCATCAAGTGGCATTTGCAACACAGCTATTCAACAGCCCCTCGAGAAGTGACAGCAGGCTCCATCTTGCTGACACTTCGGGCTGATAACATGAACTAACTGAACAAATGAAGGATATCCACTGAAGACACAAGCATGCAATCAATAGTGTCTCGGTTTCAATGACAGCTACTATAATCACAAGCTTAGGGGTCCTTCCGCCCCCCAGGAGAGACCCACGTAACTAGGCGGGTAGTCCAACAGTGACCCCCCCTATCACAACCCAGTGTGAACACTCTTTGCAACTCCCTACAAGAAGTTGCACTGTTGTAAACAGTAACAAAGACAGGCAAGGTGGGATTCTGGGACACAGCTCCACAAATCCCTAGATTACTCTACTCATGTCACCAGACGACAACCAAAAGAAATTGCCTTAAGTGATTAATTACGTTAATTGACTGATCGCAGCAGTCAGCAACAAAGTACTACGGTAATCACAAACAATTGTCTCACACTAGACAACATCATGATGATACTCTACGTTAATCATTAACACTTGTCTCTCTTGTTAACAATAACTCAAACTTATATTACATCACACTTGACTCCTTGCAAGCATTCAGTGAGTAATTCTCAATTAAGGTCAAACGGACCACTAATTACATCCCCATTGAGTTACGTTAACTAAGCCTACCCTAACTTGGTAGCTTCTCAACAGTCTGTGTCAAAAAATTACTAGTGAGTGTTAATTGCCTTAATTAATTCCCTAATTAATTCTGAGCAATTAATTAACTGTCACCAAGACCGATAATTAATCATCCATAAATACGTCTCACTCCGCACTGCCTAAGCAGGTCTCATCAAACACTGTGAATTCACGGGAAAGGAGTTAATTACCCCTAATTAACAAGATGTGCCACTAATCCACTGTCCTCAGACAGGATATGATTAATACAACGATTTATCCTAGCTCCATGACCTCGCTGTACCGGGTCATTGGAGCTCTCCAATGTTAATTACTCCACTAATTAACATGAGCCACTAATTGCTATACCCCAGAAAGGTAATTAGTCTCGAGCAAATTACGTTAACACAAATACTGACAGATCCTCTCCCACTACGTGAATTCATGATGAGAAGGCTAATTACATAATTAGCTAGAGTGGTCAATTAGTTGTCACACGGACAATTAATTGCTCCCGAGACGTATCTCACTCAAGCTCAACGCTGTTCTCTCTCATAACAGCCCTCTCTCACTCCACAATAAGTGTGCACCCCTTATCCAGTTAATTCCCCAATTATTAACTCACTGAATCCTTAAGTCCTCAACACAACTTAAAGAAACAAAGTAACCCCAGTGTTACATAGGCCACACTACAATGGCATGCAACATCACAAATGCACTGCCCACATATGGTTGCGGCTACTGCAACTCGTTAATTACTGTGCCCACACAATAATGACACACGGTTGTGCAACACACAAGAGCATACCAATATTACTGCCCCCTCTTTTTCTTGCAACCGTTGCAAAGGACTACTGTGAACACACACTTACCTCAGCAAGGCAATTAACCCATCAATTGCCTGCTCTCATTAAGCACTGTGAATTCCCCTGAATAATCCTAGAGGTCCCTTAAACCTTCAACAGAGTTCCTAGGGCAATAATATCGTATAAACTGATAACACTGCACAAACCTGCAACATAATGATGCTGTCAGCATACCCCACATGCTAATGACATCATTAGGCAATCAGTCAGCAATTACATCTACTGACTCACCACACAACACAGTACATAAAGCATGCAAATGAACACATAGAAATGGCATTCACATAATCAATGAAAATTATATCATCAGGTAAATGTAACTAACTACACAGACCTCAGGGCCCCCACTGACATCCCTGCAACCTGGCCTGCCTACCTCTAATGATTATAATTTTACGGTACTCTATGGCATTAATCCAGTCTGAACGATTATACAGAATCGACAGGCTGGATCACTTATATGGTAAATCTCTACACTGACCGGTACATACTCGCGTCAGTCTACACACATATATCCATCATGATACTACAGTGTGGTCCCGTGTACAACATCTATCTCCAGGTACCGCCCTACCAGTCACCTGGACGTGCTACAAACAACTGTCTCTCAGCTGCTTCTCTAGCCTGGCGAGGCTCTGAGACAACTCTTACCGGGAATTTCCACCGGTACTCATCACACTGTACACAATGATAATAGTACTCACGTCTTTCTCTCCTTATTTTTTACTCATTTCCTAGGTCCCTACCACACTAGCTGTCAACACTTAGCTTGCTCCTCATGCGTCGACAAGATGTGGCCCTAGGCTGTCCCGGGAAAGTGGCCACCGCGTGGCCCACAGCGCCCCTCCCGAGCTGAGAGGGGGGGGGGGGGTAGTGGTCGCCGGCGCGCGGGCCGAGCCGGGCCGAGCCGAGCCGGGCTCGGCTGGGTGGCCTGGCTGGGTGGCCTGGGGTGGCCTGGGGGTGGGTGGCTGGGTGGCCTGGGGTGGCCTAGGGGTGGCCTGGCGGTGGCCCCCGGGCATACACACGTGGTTGAGGAATCACCAACAACTCCAGCAAACCAGAGCCTGCCTTGCTCTACACTGGGGTGACAATGGGCGGCGGCGTCACCACCGGGCGGACCAATAGGGTGGAATTCAAAGTCTCACAGGGGCCTGTAATCTTACCACAATTACACTGCCCTGAATCCACCAATAGTCAATAGTTCTACATTAGACAGGATATTCAAACCACCTGTTACACCATGAGGCTCTGCCAGCTGCCTCATGGGTGCCCACTGTCTCTGAGGCTATTTTCTGGTCGTTCCGTACCTCGTTGGCCCTCGAATTTCACGAAAATTGGGCCTAGACACAACCCGGGATGGCGGGCGTGCCATCCCTGCTGGACAACACGGTAACGTCCGCGATTAACGAGGGTGGAGGGGAAAAACTACCCCCCTCCACCCAGACACGTCCTCGTCCACCTGCTCCCCTGCTCAGACTGCCCATTTCCCGGGCTAAGGAAACTCAAAATGCCCATACCTGCTCCCTTACTTTGTCTTGACCAATCAGCCCAAAGCTGGCACGGCTCCCTCGTGCCGCTCCCAATCACAGCTCTTCGCGCCAAAACTCGGCTTGGAGCACACATGCCTACTCCAATCACAGCCTCACTCACCCTCGAGCGTCCCGTGACGTCACAAGGAGGGGGAGGCCTAAAGACAATGGCGTGATGTCTCACAGGTTGGGGGGGGGAGGCAACGTTCACCCCACTCTCCCCCCCACCTCTAACGGTTTTAGTCAAGTGTCCTCCTCATCCTATTTCACAGAAACAGGAAAATTTCTGTAATTCTCTCTACAGAGCAATCACAGACTTCTAACCAGTCCCAACCGACAGTCCTTAACATAAGCTTTCATTCAACACCCCACAAGTATATGTTAGTATGAAAGCTTCCCTTTCTAGAGCGACTAGCCTAATCTAGAAACTAGGAAAACTAGCTGAGGGAATCTAGATTCCCTCACACACACCAGGACCTCCCAGAAGCCATTATAAACTGAAATTCACGCACCCAAGGGTATCTGATGTGTGATGACCAGTCAACACTACTGAAACAACTGAGGCCATTTTAAATATTCATTATATAGTTGTGTTATCTATAATTCAATAGTAATTATTTCTATCATTTAATTACGGTAACATTAAAATATGAAACCTCCCAAAATATGTGAAGGCAAGATTATTGGTGAAAATATATTATAAAAATATAATCTTCTTAGAAGTAATAAAACCAATCTCAAAATCTATAATCTAAAACCAATAAAATAACAATCAAATCAATCACCGGAAGGTGACTGATTGGTGACAGTGAGGTGAGTGAGGTGAGGTACAGCGAAGTGACACACTGTATGGGAATCCCTGCACTTGCTACCTCCAAGTAGACTAAATGAGATACCCTACACATGCACGCCTGCAGGTATACAGTATGAAAATACATGTACCTGCACACCTGGAAGTATACTATATGAGAATACCTACACTTGTGCACTTGCCAGTATACTGTATGAGAAAATCTGCACTTGCTGGCCTCCAAGTATACTGTATAAGAATACCTACACTTGCTTCCCTACAAGTATACTGTATACACTTGCTCGCCATTATGTAGACCGAATGAGAAGGCCTACACTTGCTCATCTCCAATTATACTGAATGAAAAAAACTGCATTTGCTAGGCTTCAAGTATACTGTATGAGAATACCTGCACCTGCTGGCCTGTATGTATACCTGTATGAAAATACCTACCTTTTCTCACCTGCATGTATAATGTATAAGTAATCCTATAATAGCTCGCCTCCATGTATACTGTATGAGAATACCTACCTCGCCTCCAAGTATACTGTATGGGAATATCTGCAATTGGTCACCTAGAAATATACTGTATATGCACACTGGTGAGTGTGAGTTGTTACTGTGAGTTTAGTTTGTGCCTGACGACCTGCCTGTGAGCCTGACGACCTGCCTGTGTGGCTGACGACCTGCCTGTGTGGCTGACGACCTGCCTGTGTGGCTGACGACCTGCCTGTGTGCCTGACGACCTGCCTGTGTGGCTGACGACCTGTCTGTGTGGCTGACGACCTGCCTGTGTGTCTGACGACCTGCCTGTGTGGCTGACGACCTGCCTGTGTGGCTGACGACCTGCCTGTGTGGCTGACGACCTGCCTGTGTGGCTGACGACCTGCCTGTGTGTCTGACGCCCTGCCTGTGTGGCTGAGGACCTACCTGTGTGCCTGACGACCTGCTTGTGGGTCTGACGACCTCCCTGTGTGTCTGACGACCTGCCTGTGTGGCTGACGACCTGCCTGTGTGGCTGACGACCTGCCTGTGTGGCTGACGACCTGCCTGTGTGGCTCACGACCTGCCTGTGTGGCTGACGACCTACCTGTGTGCCTGACGAACTGCCTGTGTGGCTGACGACCTGCCAGTGTGGCTGACGACCTGCCTGTGTGGCTGACGACCTGCCTGTGTGGCTGACGACCTGCCTGTGTGGCTGACGACCTGCCTGTGTGCCTGACGACCTGCCTGTGTGGCTGACGACCTGCCTGTGTGGCTGACGACCTGCCTGTGTGGCTGACGACCTGCCTGTGTGCCTGACGACCTGCCTGTGTGGCTGACGACCTGCCTGTGTGGCTGACGACCTGCCTGTGTGGCTGACGACCTGCCTGTGTAGCTGACGACCTGCCTGTGTGGCTAACGATCTGCCTGTGTGACTGACGACCTGCCTGTGTGACTGACGACCTGCCTGTGTGGCTGACGACCTGCCAGTGTGGCTGACGACCTGCCTGTGTGTCTGACGACCTGCCTGTGTGTCTGACGACCTGCCTGTGTGTCTGACGACCTGCCTGTGTGTCTGACGACCTGCCTGTGTGTCTGACGACCTGCCTGTGTGGCTGACGACCTGACTGTGTGTGTCTAACGACCTGCTTGTGTGTCTGACGACCTGCTTGTGTGTCTGACGACCTGCCTGTGTGGCTGACGACCTGCCTGTGTGCCTGACGACCTGCTTGTGTGGCTGACGACCTGCCTGTGTGGCTGACGACCTGCCTGTGTGGCTGACGACCTGCCTGTGTGCCTGACGACCTGCCTGTGTGTCTGACGACCTGCCTGTGTGTCTGGCGACCTGCCTGTGTGGCTGACGACCTGACTGTGTGTGTCTAACGACCTGCCTGTGTGTCTGACGACCTGCTTGTGTGGCTGACGACCTGCCTGTGTGGCTGACGACCTGCCTGTGTGGCTGACGACCTGCCTGTGTGGCTGACGACCTGCCTGTGTGGCTGACGACCTGCTTGTGTGGCTGACGACCTGCCTGTGTGGCTGACGACCTGCCTGTGTGGCTGACGCCCTGCCTGTGTGGCTGACGACCTGCCTGTGTGCCTGACGACCTGCCTGTGTGGCTGACGACCTGCCAGTGTGGCTGACGACCTACCTGTGTAGCTGACGACCTGCCTGTGTGGCTGACGACCTGCCTGTGTGGCTGACGACCTGCCTGTGTGCCTGACGACCTGCCTGTGTGGCTGACGACCTGCCTGTGTGGCTGACGACCTGCCTGCGTAGCTGACGACCTGCCTGTGTGCCTGACGACCTGCCTGTGTGCCTGACGACCTGCCTGTGTGGCTGACGACCTGCCTGTGTGGCTGACGACCTGCCTGTGTGGCTGACGACCTGCCTGTGTGGCTGAGGACCTACCTGTGTGCCTGACGACCTGCTTGTGTGGCTGACGACCTGCCTGTGTGCCTGACGACCTGCCTGTGTGGCTGACGACCTGCCTGTGTGACTGACGCCCTGCCTGTGTGGCTGACGACCTGCCTGTGTGGCTGGTGACCTGTTTGTGTGTCTGACGACCTGCCTGTGTGGCTGAGGACCTACCTCTGTGCCTGACGACCTGCTTGTGGGTCTGTCGACCTGCTTGTGTGTCTGACGACCTGCCTGTGTGGCTGACGCCCTGCCTGTGTGGCTGACGACCTGCCTGTGGGGCTGATGACCTGTTTGTGTGTCTGACGCCCTGCCTGTGTGGCTGAGGACCTACCTGTGTGCCTGACGACCTGCTTGTGGGTCTGACGACCTCCCTGTGTGCCTGACGACATGCCTGTGTGTCTGAGGACCTGCCTGTGTGGCTGACGACCTGCCTGTGTGGCTGACGACCTGCGTGTGTGGCTGACGACCTGCCTGTGTGCCTGACGACCTGCCTGTGTGGCTGACGCCCTGCCTGTGTGGCTGAGGACCTACCTGTGTGCCTGACGACCTGCTTGTGTGGCTGACGACCTGCCTGTGTGCCTGACGACCTGCCTGTGTGGCTGACGACCTGCCTGTGTGGCTGACGACCTGCCTGTGTGCCTGACGACCTGCCTGTGTGGCTGACGACCTGCCTGTGTGGCTGACGACCTGCCTGTGTGGCTGACGACCTGCCTGTGTGCCTGACGACCTGCCTGTGTGGCTGACGACCTGCCTCTGTGGCTGACGACCTGCCTGTGTGTCTGACGACCTGCCTGTGTGGCTGACGACCTGCCTGTGTGCCTGACGACCTGCCTGTGTGGCTGACGACCTGCCTGTGTGGCTGACGACCTGCCTGTGTGCCTGACGCCCTGCCTGTGTGGCTGAGGACCTACCTGTGTGCCTGACGACCTGCTTGTGGGTCTGACGACCTCCCTGTGTGTCTGACGACCTGCCTGTGTGGCTGACGACCTGCCTGTGTGGCTGACGACCTGCCTGTGTGGCTGACGACCTGCCTGTATGGCTGACGACCTGCCTGTGTGGCTGACGACCTACCTGTGTGCCTGACGAACTGCCTGTGTGGCTGACGACCTGTCAGTGTGGCTGACGACCTGCCTGTGTGGCTGACGACCTGCCTGTGTGGCTGATGACCTGCCTGTGTGGCTGACGACCTGCCTGTGTGCCTGACGACCTGCCTGTGTGGCTGACGACCTGCCTGTGTGGCTTACGACCTGCCTGTGTGGCTGACGACCTGCCTGTGTGCCTGACGACCTGCCTGTGTGGCTGACGACCTGCCTGTGTGGCTGACGACTTGCCTGTGTGGCTGACGACCTGCCTGTGTGGCTAACGATCTGCCTGTGTGACTGACGACCTGCCTGTGTGACTGACGACCTGCCTGTGTGGCTGACGACCTGCCAGTGTGGCTGACGACCTGCCTGTGTGTCTGACGACCTGCCTGTGTGTCTGACGACCTGCCTGTGTGTCTGACGACCTGCCTGTGTGTCTGACGACCTGCCTGTGTGTCTGACGACCTGCCTGTGTGTCTGACGACCTGCCTGTGTGGCTGACGACCTGACTGTGTGTGTCTAACGACCTGCTTGTGTGTCTGACGACCTGCTTGTGTGTCTGACGACCTGCCTGTGTGGCTGACGACCTGCCTGTGTGCCTGACGACCTGCTTGTGTGGCTGACGACCTGCCTGTGTGGCTGACGACCTGCCTGTGTGGCTGACGACCTGCCTGTGTGCCTGACGACCTGCCTGTGTGTCTGACGACCTGCCTGTGTGTCTGGCGACCTGCCTGTGTGGCTGACGACCTGACTGTGTGTGTGTAACGACCTGCCTGTGTGTCTGACGACCTGCTTGTGTGGCTGACGACCTGCCTGTGTGGCTGACGACCTGCCTGTGTGGCTGACGACCTGCCTGTGTGGCCTGACGACCTGCCTGTGTGGCTGACGACCTGCCTGTGTGGCTGACGACCTGCCTGTGTGGCTGACGACCTGCCTGTGTGGCTGACGACCTGCCTGTGTGGCTGACGACCTGCCTGTGTGCCTGACGACCTGCCTGTGTGGCTGACGACCTGCCAGTGTGGCTGACGACCTGCCTGTGTAGCTGACGACCTGCCTGTGTGGCTGACGACCTGCCTGTGTGGCTGACGACCTGCCTGTGTGCCTGACGACCTGCCTGTGTGGCTGACGACCTGCCTGTGTGGCTGAGGACCTACCTGTGTGCCTGACGACCTGCTTGTGGGTCTGACGACCTCCCTGTGTGGGTGACGACCTGCCTGTGTGGCTGACGACCTGCCTGTGTGGCTGACGACCTGCCTGTGTGCCTGACGACCTGCCTGTGTGGCTGACGCCCTGCCTGTGTGGCTGAGGACCTACCTGTGTGCCTGACGACCTGCTTGTGTGGCTGACGACCTGCCTGTGTGCCTGACGACCTGCCTGTGTGCCTGACGACCTGCCTGTGTGGCTGACGACCTGCCTGTGTGCCTGACGACCTGCCTGTGTGGCTGACGCCCTGCCTGTGTGGCTGAGGACCTACCTGTGTGCCTGACGACCTGCCTGTGTGGCTGACGCCCTGCCTGTGTGGCTGAGGACCTACCTGTGTGCCTGACGACCTGCTTGTGTGTCTGACGGCCTGCCTGTGTGGCTGAGGACCTACCTGTGTGCCTGACGACCTGCTTGTATGGCTGACGACCTGCCTGTGTGCCTGACGATGTGCCTGTGTGCCTGACGACCTGCCTGTGTGGCTGACGACCTGCCTGTGTGGCTGACGACCTGCCTGTGTGGCTGACGACCTGCCTGTGTGGCTGACGACCTGCCTGTGTGCCTGACGACCTGCCTGTGTGGCTGACGCCCTGCCTGTGTGGCTGAGGACCTACCTGTGTGCCTGACGACCTGCTTGTGTGTCTGACGACCTGCCTGTGTGGCTGAGTACCTACCTGTGTGCCTGACGACCTGCTTGTGGGTCTGACGACCTGCCTGTGTGGCTGAGGACCTACCTGTGTGCCTGACGACCTGCTTGTGTGTCTGACGACCTGCCTGTGTGGCTGAGGACCTACCTGTGTGCCTGACGACCTGCTTGTGTGTCTGACGACCTGCCTGTGTGGCTGACGCCCTGCCTGTGTGGCTGACGACCTGCCTGTGTGGCTGATGACCTGTTTGTGTGTCTGACGACCTGCCTGTGTGGCTGACGACCTGCCTGTGTGTCTGACGACCTGCCTGTGTGGCTGACGACCTGCCTGTGTGGCTGACGACCTGCCTGTGTGGCTGACGACCTGCCTGTGTGGCTGACGACCTGCCTGTGTGTCTGTCGCCCTGCCTGTGTGGCTGAGGACCTACCTGTGTGCCTGACGACCTGCTTGTGGGTCTGATGACCTCCCTGTGTGTCTGACGACCTGCCTGTGTGGCTGACGACCTGCCTGTGTGGCTGACGACATGCCTGTGTGTCTGACGACCT
Organism: Procambarus clarkii; assembly: GCF_040958095.1. Lineage (NCBI taxonomy): Eukaryota > Metazoa > Arthropoda > Malacostraca > Decapoda > Cambaridae > Procambarus > Procambarus clarkii. Next base: position 38,162,410 of record NC_091173.1, read on the forward strand.
GCCTGTGTGTCTGACGACATGCCTGTGTGGCTGACGACCTGCCTGTGTGGCTGACGACCTACCTGTGTGCCTGACGAACTGCCTGTGTGGCTGACGACCTGTCAGTGTGGCTGACGACCTGCCTGTGTGGCTGACGACCTGCCTGTGTGGCTGATGACCTGCCTGTGTGGCTGACGACCTGCCTGTGTGCCTGACGACCTGCCTGTGTGGCTGACGACCTGCCTGTGTGGCTTACGACCTGCCTGTGTGGCTGACGACCTGCCTGTGTGCCTGACGACCTGCCTGTGTGGCTGACGACCTGCCTGTGTGGCTGACGACTTGCCTGTGTGGCTGACGACCTGCCTGTGTGGCTAACGATCTGCCTGTGTGACTGACGACCTGCCTGTGTGACTGACGACCTGCCTGTGTGGCTGACGACCTGCCAGTGTGGCTGACGACCTGCCTGTGTGTCTGACGACCTGCCTGTGTGTCTGACGACCTGCCTGTGTGTCTGACGACCTGCCTGTGTGTCTGACGACCTGCCTGTGTGTCTGACGACCTGCCTGTGTGTCTGACGACCTGCCTGTGTGGCTGACGACCTGACTGTGTGTGTCTAACGACCTGCTTGTGTGTCTGACGACCTGCTTGTGTGTCTGACGACCTGCCTGTGTGGCTGACGACCTGCCTGTGTGCCTGACGACCTGCTTGTGTGGCTGACGACCTGCCTGTGTGGCTGACGACCTGCCTGTGTGGCTGACGACCTGCCTGTGTGCCTGACGACCTGCCTGTGTGTCTGACGACCTGCCTGTGTGTCTGGCGACCTGCCTGTGTGGCTGACGACCTGACTGTGTGTGTGTAACGACCTGCCTGTGTGTCTGACGACCTGCTTGTGTGGCTGACGACCTGCCTGTGTGGCTGACGACCTGCCTGTGTGGCTGACGACCTGCCTGTGTGGCTGACGACCTGCCTGTGTGGCTGACGACCTGCTTGTGTGGCTGACGACCTGCCTGTGTGGCTGACGACCTGCCTGTGTGGCTGACGACCTGCCTGTGTGGCTGACGACCTGCCTGTGTGCCTGACGACCTGCCTGTGTGGCTGACGACCTGCCAGTGTGGCTGACGACCTGCCTGTGTAGCTGACGACCTGCCTGTGTGGCTGACGACCTGCCTGTGTGGCTGACGACCTGCCTGTGTGCCTGACGACCTGCCTGTGTGGCTGACGACCTGCCTGTGTGGCTGAGGACCTACCTGTGTGCCTGACGACCTGCTTGTGGGTCTGACGACCTCCCTGTGTGGGTGACGACCTGCCTGTGTGGCTGACGACCTGCCTGTGTGGCTGACGACCTGCCTGTGTGCCTGACGACCTGCCTGTGTGGCTGACGCCCTGCCTGTGTGGCTGAGGACCTACCTGTGTGCCTGACGACCTGCTTGTGTGGCTGACGACCTGCCTGTGTGCCTGACGACCTGCCTGTGTGCCTGACGACCTGCCTGTGTGGCTGACGACCTGCCTGTGTGCCTGACGACCTGCCTGTGTGGCTGACGCCCTGCCTGTGTGGCTGAGGACCTACCTGTGTGCCTGACGACCTGCCTGTGTGGCTGACGCCCTGCCTGTGTGGCTGAGGACCTACCTGTGTGCCTGACGACCTGCTTGTGGGTCTGACGACCTCCCTGTGTGCCTGACGACATGCCTGTGTGTCTGAGGACCTGCCTGTGTGGCTGACGACCTGCCTGTGTGGCTGACGACCTGCGTGTGTGGCTGACGACCTGCCTGTGTGGCTGACGACCTGCCTGTGTGGCTGACGACCTGCCTGTGTGGCTGACGACCTGCCTGTGTGGCTGACGACCTGCCTGTGTGCCTGACGACCTGCCTGTGTGGCTGACGCCCTGCCTGTGTGGCTGAGGACCTACCTGTGTGCCTGACGACCTGCTTGTGTGTCTGACGACCTGTCTGTGTGGCTGAGTACCTACCTGTGTGCCTGACGACCTGCTTGTGGGTCTGACGACCTGCCTGTGTGGCTGAGGACCTACCTGTGTGCCTGACGACCTGCTTGTGTGTCTGACGACCTGCCTGTGTGGCTGAGGACCTACCTGTGTGCCTGACGACCTGCTTGTGTGTCTGACGACCTGCCTGTGTGGCTGACGCCCTGCCTGTGTGGCTGACGACCTGCCTGTGTGGCTGATGACCTGTTTGTGTGTCTGACGACCTGCCTGTGTGGCTGACGACCTGCCTGTGTAGCTGACGACCTGCCTGTGTGGCTGACGACCTGCCTGTGTGGCTGACGACCTGCCTGTGTGCCTGACGACCTGCCTGTGTGGCTGACGACCTGCCTGTGTGGCTGAGGACCTACCTGTGTGCCTGACGACCTGCTTGTGGGTCTGACGACCTCCCTGTGTGGGTGACGACCTGCCTGTGTGGCTGACGACCTGCCTGTGTGGCTGACGACCTGCCTGTGTGCCTGACGACCTGCCTGTGTGGCTGACGCCCTGCCTGTGTGGCTGAGGACCTACCTGTGTGCCTGACGACCTGCTTGTGTGGCTGACGACCTGCCTGTGTGCCTGACGACCTGCCTGTGTGCCTGACGACCTGCCTGTGTGGCTGACGACCTGCCTGTGTGCCTGACGACCTGCCTGTGTGGCTGACGCCCTGCCTGTGTGGCTGAGGACCTACCTGTGTGCCTGACGACCTGCCTGTGTGGCTGACGCCCTGCCTGTGTGGCTGAGGACCTACCTGTGTGCCTGACGACCTGCTTGTGTGTCTGACGGCCTGCCTGTGTGGCTGAGGACCTACCTGTGTGCCTGACGACCTGCTTGTATGGCTGACGACCTGCCTGTGTGCCTGACGATGTGCCTGTGTGCCTGACGACCTGCCTGTGTGGCTGACGACCTGCCTGTGTGGCTGACGACCTGCCTGTGTGGCTGACGACCTGCCTGTGTGGCTGACGACCTGCCTGTGTGCCTGACGACCTGCCTGTGTGGCTGACGCCCTGCCTGTGTGGCTGAGGACCTACCTGTGTGCCTGACGACCTGCTTGTGTGTCTGACGACCTGCCTGTGTGGCTGAGTACCTACCTGTGTGCCTGACGACCTGCTTGTGGGTCTGACGACCTGCCTGTGTGGCTGAGGACCTACCTGTGTGCCTGACGACCTGCTTGTGTGTCTGACGACCTGCCTGTGTGGCTGAGGACCTACCTGTGTGCCTGACGACCTGCTTGTGTGTCTGACGACCTGCCTGTGTGGCTGACGCCCTGCCTGTGTGGCTGACGACCTGCCTGTGTGGCTGATGACCTGTTTGTGTGTCTGACGACCTGCCTGTGTGGCTGACGACCTGCCTGTGTGTCTGACGACCTGCCTGTGTGGCTGACGACCTGCCTGTGTGGCTGACGACCTGCCTGTGTGGCTGACGACCTGCCTGTGTGGCTGACGACCTGCCTGTGTGTCTGTCGCCCTGCCTGTGTGGCTGAGGACCTACCTGTGTGCCTGACGACCTGCTTGTGGGTCTGATGACCTCCCTGTGTGTCTGACGACCTGCCTGTGTGGCTGACGACCTGCCTGTGTGGCTGACGACATGCCTGTGTGTCTGACGACCTGCCTGTGTGTCTGACGACATGCCTGTGTGGCTGACGACCTGCCTGTGTGGCTGACGACCTACCTGTGTGCCTGACGAACTGCCTGTGTGGCTGACGACCTGTCAGTGTGGCTGACGACCTGCCTGTGTGGCTGACGACCTGCCTGTGTGGCTGATGACCTGCCTGTGTGGCTGACGACCTGCCTGTGTGCCTGACGACCTGCCTGTGTGGCTGACGACCTGCCTGTGTGGCTTACGACCTGCCTGTGTGGCTGACGACCTGCCTGTGTGCCTGACGACCTGCCTGTGTGGCTGACGACCTGCCTGTGTGGCTGACGACTTGCCTGTGTGGCTGACGACCTGCCTGTGTGGCTAACGATCTGCCTGTGTGACTGACGACCTGCCTGTGTGACTGACGACCTGCCTGTGTGGCTGACGACCTGCCAGTGTGGCTGACGACCTGCCTGTGTGTCTGACGACCTGCCTGTGTGTCTGACGACCTGCCTGTGTGTCTGACGACCTGCCTGTGTGTCTGACGACCTGCCTGTGTGTCTGACGACCTGCCTGTGTGTCTGACGACCTGCCTGTGTGGCTGACGACCTGACTGTGTGTGTCTAACGACCTGCTTGTGTGTCTGACGACCTGCTTGTGTGTCTGACGACCTGCCTGTGTGGCTGACGACCTGCCTGTGTGCCTGACGACCTGCTTGTGTGGCTGACGACCTGCCTGTGTGGCTGACGACCTGCCTGTGTGGCTGACGACCTGCCTGTGTGCCTGACGACCTGCCTGTGTGTCTGACGACCTGCCTGTGTGTCTGGCGACCTGCCTGTGTGGCTGACGACCTGACTGTGTGTGTGTAACGACCTGCCTGTGTGTCTGACGACCTGCTTGTGTGGCTGACGACCTGCCTGTGTGGCTGACGACCTGCCTGTGTGGCTGACGACCTGCCTGTGTGGCTGACGACCTGCCTGTGTGGCTGACGACCTGCTTGTGTGGCTGACGACCTGCCTGTGTGGCTGACGACCTGCCTGTGTGGCTGACGACCTGCCTGTGTGGCTGACGACCTGCCTGTGTGCCTGACGACCTGCCTGTGTGGCTGACGACCTGCCAGTGTGGCTGACGACCTGCCTGTGTAGCTGACGACCTGCCTGTGTGGCTGACGACCTGCCTGTGTGGCTGACGACCTGCCTGTGTGCCTGACGACCTGCCTGTGTGGCTGACGACCTGCCTGTGTGGCTGAGGACCTACCTGTGTGCCTGACGACCTGCTTGTGGGTCTGACGACCTCCCTGTGTGGGTGACGACCTGCCTGTGTGGCTGACGACCTGCCTGTGTGGCTGACGACCTGCCTGTGTGCCTGACGACCTGCCTGTGTGGCTGACGCCCTGCCTGTGTGGCTGAGGACCTACCTGTGTGCCTGACGACCTGCTTGTGTGGCTGACGACCTGCCTGTGTGCCTGACGACCTGCCTGTGTGCCTGACGACCTGCCTGTGTGGCTGACGACCTGCCTGTGTGCCTGACGACCTGCCTGTGTGGCTGACGCCCTGCCTGTGTGGCTGAGGACCTACCTGTGTGCCTGACGACCTGCCTGTGTGGCTGACGCCCTGCCTGTGTGGCTGAGGACCTACCTGTGTGCCTGACGACCTGCTTGTGGGTCTGACGACCTCCCTGTGTGCCTGACGACATGCCTGTGTGTCTGAGGACCTGCCTGTGTGGCTGACGACCTGCCTGTGTGGCTGACGACCTGCGTGTGTGGCTGACGACCTGCCTGTGTGGCTGACGACCTGCCTGTGTGGCTGACGACCTGCCTGTGTGGCTGACGACCTGCCTGTGTGGCTGACGACCTGCCTGTGTGCCTGACGACCTGCCTGTGTGGCTGACGCCCTGCCTGTGTGGCTGAGGACCTACCTGTGTGCCTGACGACCTGCTTGTGTGTCTGACGACCTGTCTGTGTGGCTGAGTACCTACCTGTGTGCCTGACGACCTGCTTGTGGGTCTGACGACCTGCCTGTGTGGCTGAGGACCTACCTGTGTGCCTGACGACCTGCTTGTGTGTCTGACGACCTGCCTGTGTGGCTGAGGACCTACCTGTGTGCCTGACGACCTGCTTGTGTGTCTGACGACCTGCCTGTGTGGCTGACGCCCTGCCTGTGTGGCTGACGACCTGCCTGTGTGGCTGATGACCTGTTTGTGTGTCTGACGACCTGCCTGTGTGGCTGACGACCTGCCTGTGTGTCTGACGACCTGCCTGTGTGGCTGACGACCTGCCTGTGTGGCTGACGACCTGCCTGTGTGGCTGACGACCTGCCTGTGTGGCTGACGACCTGTCTGTGTGTCTGTCGCCCTGCCTGTGTGGCTGAGGACCTACCTGTGTGCCTGACGACCTGCTTGTGGGTCTGATGACCTCCCTGTGTGTCTGACGACCTGCCTGTGTGGCTGACGACCTGCCTGTGTGGCTGACGACATGCCTGTGTGTCTGACGACCTGCCTGTGTGTCTGACGACATGCCTGTGTGGCTGCCGACATGCCTGTGTGTCTGACGACCTGCCTGTGTGTCTGACAACCTGCCTGTGTGGCTGACGACATGCCAGTGTGTCTGACGACCTCCCTGTGTGTCTGACGAGCTGCCTGTGTGTCTGACGACCTGCCTGTGTGTCTGACGACCTGCCTGTGTAGCTGACGACATGCCTGTGTGTCTGACGACCTGCCTGTGTGGCTGACGACCTGCCTGTGTGTCTGACGACCTGCCTGTGTGGCTGACGACATGCCTGTGTGTCTGACGACCTCCCTGTGTGTCTGACGACCTGCCTGTGTGGCTGACGACATGCCTGTGTGTCTGACGACCTCCCTGTGTGTCTGACGACCTGCCTGTGTGGCTGACGACATGCCTGTGTGTCTGAGGACCTGCCTGTGTGGCTGACGACCTGCCTGTGTGGCTGAAGACCTGCCTGTGTGGCTGACGACCTGCCTGTGTGCCTGACGACCTGCCTGTGTGGCTGACGCCCTGCCTGTCTGGCTGAGGACCTACCTGTGTGCCTGACGACCTGCTTTTGTGGCTGACGACCTGTCTGTGTGCCTGACGACCTGCCTGTGTGCCTGACGACCTGCCTGTGTGGCTGACGACCTGCCTGTGTGCCTGACGACCTGCCTGTGTGGCTGACGCCCTGCCTGTGTGGCTGAGGACCTACCTGTGTGCCTGACGACCTGCCTGTGTGGCTGACGCCCTGCCTGTGTGGCTGAGGACCTACCTGTGTGCCTGACGACCTGCTTGTGTGTCTGACGACCTGCCTGTGTGGCTGAGGACCTACCTGTGTGCCTGACGACCTGCTTGTATGGCTGACGACCTGCCTGTGTGCCTGACGACCTGCCTGTGTGGCTGACGACCTGCCTGTCTGGCTGACGACCTGCCTGTGTGGCTGACGACCTGTCTGTGTGCCTGACGACCTGCCTGTGTGGCTGACGACCTGCCTGTGTGGCTGACGACCTGCCTGTGTGGCTGACGACCTGCCTGTGTGGCTGACGACCTGCCTGTGTGGCTAACGATCTGCCTGTGTGACTGACGACCTGCCTGTGTGACTGACGACCTGCCTGTGTGGCTGACGACCTGCCAGTGTGGCTGACGACCTGCCTGTGTGTCTGACGACCTGCCTGTGTGTCTGACGACCTGCCTGTGTGGCTGACGACCTGACTGTGTGTGTCTAACGACCTGCTTGTGTGTCTGACGACCTGCTTGTGTGTCTGACGACCTGCCTGTGTGGCTGACGACCTGCCTGTGTGCCTGACGACCTGCCTGTGTGTCTGACGACCTGCCTGTGTGGCTGACGACCTGACTGTGTGTGTCTAACGACCTGCTTGTGTGTCTGACGACCTGCTTGTGTGTCTGACGACCTGCCTGTGTGGCTGACGACCTGCCTGTGTGCCTGACGACCTGCTTGTGTGGCTGACGACCTGCCTGTGTGGCTGACGACCTGCCTGTGTGCCTGACGACCTGCCTGTGTGTCTGACGACCTGCCTGTGTGTCTGGCGACCTGCCTGTGTGGCTGACGACCTGACTGTGTGTGTCTAACGACCTGCCTGTGTGTCTGACGACCTGCTTGTGTGGCTGACGACCTGCCTGTGTGGCTGACGACCTGCCTGTGTGGCTGACGACCTGCCTGTGTGGCTGACGACCTGCCTGTGTGGCTGACGACCTGCTTGTGTGGCTGACGACCTGCCTTTGTGGCTGACGACCTGCCTGTGTGGCTGACGACCTGCCTGTGTGGCTGACGACCTGCCTGTGTGCCTGACGACCTGCCTGTGTGGCTGACGACCTGCCAGTGTGGCTGACGACCTGCCTGTGTAGCTGACGACCTGCCTGTGTGGCTGACGACCTGCCTGTGTGGCTGACGACCTGCCTGTGTGCCTGACGACCTGCCTGTGTGGCTGACGACCTGCCTGTGTGGCTGACGACCTGCCTGCGTAGCTGACGACCTGCCTGTGTGCCTGACGACCTGCCTGTGTGCCTGACGACCTGCCTGTGTGGCTGACGACCTGCCTGTGTGGCTGACGACCTGCCTGTGTGGCTGACGACCTGCCTGTGTGGCTGAGGACCTACCTGTGTGCCTGACGACCTGCTTGTGTGGCTGACGACCTGCCTGTGTGCCTGACGACCTGCCTCTGTGGCTGACGACCTGCCTGTGTGACTGACGCCCTGCCTGTGTGGCTGACGACCTGCCTGTGTGGCTGGTGACCTGTTTGTGTGTCTGACGACCTGCCTGTGTGGCTGAGGACCTACCTCTGTGCCTGACGACCTGCTTGTGGGTCTGTCGACCTGCTTGTGTGTCTGACGACCTGCCTGTGTGGCTGACGCCCTGCCTGTGTGGCTGACGACCTGCCTGTGGAGCTGATGACCTGTTTGTGTGTCTGACGCCCTGCCTGTGTGGCTGAGGACCTACCTGTGTGCCTGACGACCTGCTTGTGGGTCTGACGACCTCCCTGTGTGCCTGACGACATGCCTGTGTGTCTGACGACCTGCCTGTGTGGCTGACGACCTGCGTGTGTGGCTGACGACCTGCCTGTGTGCCTGACGACATGCCTGTGTGCCTGACGACCTGCCTGTGTGGCTGACGCCCTGCCTGTGTGGCTGAGGACCTACCTGTGTGCCTGACGACCTGCCTGTGTGGCTGACGACCTGCCTGTGTGGCTGACGACCTGCCTGTGTGGCTGACGACCTGCCTGTGTGCCTGACGACCTGCCTGTGTGGCTGACGCCCTGCCTGTGTGGCTGAGGACCTACCTGTGTGCCTGACGACCTGCTTGTGGGTCTGACGACCTCCCTGTGTGTCTGACGACCTGCCTGTGTGGCTGACGACCTGCCTGTGTGGCTGACGACCTGCCTGTGTGGCTGACGACCTGCCTGTGTGGCTGACGACCTGCCTGTGTGGCTGACGACCTACCTATGTGCCTGACGAACTGCCTGTGTGGCTGACGACCTGCCAGTGTGGCTGACGACCTGCCTGTGTGGCTGACGACCTGCCTGTGTGGCTGATGACCTACCTGTGTGGCTGACGACCTGCCTGTGTGCCTGACGACCTGCCTGTGTGGCTGACGACCTGCCTGTGTGGCTGACGACCTGCCTGTGTGGCTGACGACCTGCCTGTGTGCCTGACGACCTGCCTGTGTGGCTGACGACCTGCCTGTGTGGCTGACGACCTGCCTGTGTGGCTGACGACCTGCCTGTGTGGCTGACGACTTGCCTGTGTGGCTGACGACCTGCCTGTGTGGCTAACGATCTGCCTGTGTGACTGACGACCTGCCTGTGTGACTGACGACCTGCCTGTGTGGCTGACGACCTGCCAGTGTGGCTGACGACCTGCCTGTGTGTCTGACGACCTGCCTGTGTGTCTGACGACCTGCCTGTGTGTCTGACGACCTGCCTGTGTGGCTGACGACCTGACTGTGTGTCTGACGACCTGCCTGTGTGTCTGACGACCTGCCTGTGTGGCTGACGACCTGACTGTGTGTGTCTAACGACCTGCTTGTGTGTCTGACGACCTGCTTGTGTGTCTGACGACCTGCCTGTGTGGCTGACGACCTGCCTGTGTGCCTGACGACCTGCTTGTGTGGCTGACGACCTGCCTGTGTGGCTGACGACCTGCCTGTGTGGCTGACGACCTGCCTGTGTGCCTGACGACCTGCCTGTGTGTCTGACGACCTGCCTGTGTGTCTGGCGACCTGCCTGTGTGGCTGACGACCTGACTGTGTGTGTCTAACGACCTGCCTGTGTGTCTGACGACCTGCTTGTGTGGCTGACGACCTGCCTGTGTGGCTGACGACCTGCCTGTGTGGCTGACGACCTGCCTGTGTGGCTGACGACCTGCCTGTGTGGCTGACGACCTGCTTGTGTGGCTGACGACCTGCCTGTGTGGCTGACGACCTGCCTGTGTGGCTGACGACCTGCCTGTGTGGCTGACGACCTGCCTGTGTGCCTGACGACCTGCCTGTGTGGCTGACGACCTGCCAGTGTGGCTGACGACCTGCCTGTGTAGCTGACGACCTGCCTGTGTGGCTGACGACCTGCCTGTGTGGCTGACGACCTGCCTGTGTGCCTGACGACCTGCCTGTGTGGCTGACGACCTGCCTGTGTGGCTGACGACCTGCCTGCGTAGCTGACGACCTGCCTGTGTGCCTGACGACCTGCCTGTGTGCCTGACAACCTGCCTGTGTGGCTGACGACCTGCCTGTGTGGCTGACGACCTGCCTGTGTGGCTGACGACCTGCCTGTGTGGCTGAGGACCTACCTGTGTGCCTGACGACCTGCTTGTGTGGCTGACGACCTGCCTGTGTGCCTGACGACCTGCCTGTGTGGCTGACGACCTGCCTGTGTGACTGACGCCCTGCCTGTGTGGCTGACGACCTGCCTGTGTGGCTGGTGACCTGTTTGTGTGTCTGACGACCTGCCTGTGTGGCTGAGGACCTACCTCTGTGCCTGACGACCTGCTTGTGGGTCTGTCGACCTGCTTGTGTGTCTGACGACCTGCCTGTGTGGCTGACGCCCTGCCTGTGTGGCTGACGACCTGCCTGTGGGGCTGATGACCTGTTTGTGTGTCTGACGCCCTGCCTGTGTGGCTGAGGACCTACCTGTGTGCCTGACGACCTGCTTGTGGGTCTGACGACCTCCCTGTGTGCCTGACGACATGCCTGTGTGTCTGAGGACCTGCCTGTGTGGCTGACGACCTGCCTGTGTGGCTGACGACCTGCGTGTGTGGCTGACGACCTGCCTGTGTGCCTGACGACCTGCCTGTGTGGCTGACGCCCTGCCTGTGTGGCTGAGGACCTACCTGTGTGCCTGACGACCTGCTTGTGTGGCTGACGACCTGCCTGTGTGCCTGACGACCTGCCTGTGTGGCTGACGACCTGCCTGTGTGGCTGACGACCTGCCTGTGTGCCTGACGACCTGCCTGTGTGGCTGACGACCTGCCTGTGTGGCTGACGACCTGCCTGTGTGGCTGACGACCTGCCTGTGTGCCTGACGACCTGCCTGTGTGGCTGACGACCTGCCTCTGTGGCTGACGACCTGCCTGTGTGTCTGACGACCTGCCTGTGTGGCTGACGACCTGCCTGTGTGCCTGACGACCTGCCTGTGTGGCTGACGACCTGCCTGTGTGGCTGACGACCTGCCTGTGTGCCTGACGCCCTGCCTGTGTGGCTGAGGACCTACCTGTGTGCCTGACGACCTGCTTGTGGGTCTGACGACCTCCCTGTGTGTCTGACGACCTGCCTGTGTGGCTGACGACCTGCCTGTGTGGCTGACGACCTGCCTGTGTGGCTGACGACCTGCCTGTATGGCTGACGACCTGCCTGTGTGGCTGACGACCTACCTGTGTGCCTGACGAACTGCCTGTGTGGCTGACGACCTGTCAGTGTGGCTGACGACCTGCCTGTGTGGCTGACGACCTGCCTGTGTGGCTGATGACCTGCCTGTGTGGCTGACGACCTGCCTGTGTGCCTGACGACCTGCCTGTGTGGCTGACGACCTGCCTGTGTGGCTTACGACCTGCCTGTGTGGCTGACGACCTGCCTGTGTGCCTGACGACCTGCCTGTGTGGCTGACGACCTGCCTGTGTGGCTGACGACTTGCCTGTGTGGCTGACGACCTGCCTGTGTGGCTAACGATCTGCCTGTGTGACTGACGACCTGCCTGTGTGACTGACGACCTGCCTGTGTGGCTGACGACCTGCCAGTGTGGCTGACGACCTGCCTGTGTGTCTGACGACCTGCCTGTGTGTCTGACGACCTGCCTGTGTGTCTGACGACCTGCCTGTGTGTCTGACGACCTGCCTGTGTGTCTGACGACCTGCCTGTGTGTCTGACGACCTGCCTGTGTGGCTGACGACCTGACTGTGTGTGTCTAACGACCTGCTTGTGTGTCTGACGACCTGCTTGTGTGTCTGACGACCTGCCTGTGTGGCTGACGACCTGCCTGTGTGCCTGACGACCTGCTTGTGTGGCTGACGACCTGCCTGTGTGGCTGACGACCTGCCTGTGTGGCTGACGACCTGCCTGTGTGCCTGACGACCTGCCTGTGTGTCTGACGACCTGCCTGTGTGTCTGGCGACCTGCCTGTGTGGCTGACGACCTGACTGTGTGTGTGTAACGACCTGCCTGTGTGTCTGACGACCTGCTTGTGTGGCTGACGACCTGCCTGTGTGGCTGACGACCTGCCTGTGTGGCTGACGACCTGCCTGTGTGGCTGACGACCTGCCTGTGTGGCTGACGACCTGCTTGTGTGGCTGACGACCTGCCTGTGTGGCTGACGACCTGCCTGTGTGGCTGACGACCTGCCTGTGTGGCTGACGACCTGCCTGTGTGCCTGACGACCTGCCTGTGTGGCTGACGACCTGCCAGTGTGGCTGACGACCTGCCTGTGTAGCTGACGACCTGCCTGTGTGGCTGACGACCTGCCTGTGTGGCTGACGACCTGCCTGTGTGCCTGACGACCTGCCTGTGTGGCTGACGACCTGCCTGTGTGGCTGAGGACCTACCTGTGTGCCTGACGACCTGCTTGTGGGTCTGACGACCTCCCTGTGTGGGTGACGACCTGCCTGTGTGGCTGACGACCTGCCTGTGTGGCTGACGACCTGCCTGTGTGCCTGACGACCTGCCTGTGTGGCTGACGCCCTGCCTGTGTGGCTGAGGACCTACCTGTGTGCCTGACGACCTGCTTGTGTGGCTGACGACCTGCCTGTGTGCCTGACGACCTGCCTGTGTGCCTGACGACCTGCCTGTGTGGCTGACGACCTGCCTGTGTGCCTGACGACCTGCCTGTGTGGCTGACGCCCTGCCTGTGTGGCTGAGGACCTACCTGTGTGCCTGACGACCTGCCTGTGTGGCTGACGCCCTGCCTGTGTGGCTGAGGACCTACCTGTGTGCCTGACGACCTGCTTGTGTGTCTGACGGCCTGCCTGTGTGGCTGAGGACCTACCTGTGTGCCTGACGACCTGCTTGTATGGCTGACGACCTGCCTGTGTGCCTGACGATGTGCCTGTGTGCCTGACGACCTGCCTGTGTGGCTGACGACCTGCCTGTGTGGCTGACGACCTGCCTGTGTGGCTGACGACCTGCCTGTGTGGCTGACGACCTGCCTGTGTGCCTGACGACCTGCCTGTGTGGCTGACGCCCTGCCTGTGTGGCTGAGGACCTACCTGTGTGCCTGACGACCTGCTTGTGTGTCTGACGACCTGCCTGTGTGGCTGAGTACCTACCTGTGTGCCTGACGACCTGCTTGTGGGTCTGACGACCTGCCTGTGTGGCTGAGGACCTACCTGTGTGCCTGACGACCTGCTTGTGTGTCTGACGACCTGCCTGTGTGGCTGAGGACCTACCTGTGTGCCTGACGACCTGCTTGTGTGTCTGACGACCTGCCTGTGTGGCTGACGCCCTGCCTGTGTGGCTGACGACCTGCCTGTGTGGCTGATGACCTGTTTGTGTGTCTGACGACCTGCCTGTGTGGCTGACGACCTGCCTGTGTGTCTGACGACCTGCCTGTGTGGCTGACGACCTGCCTGTGTGGCTGACGACCTGCCTGTGTGGCTGACGACCTGCCTGTGTGGCTGACGACCTGCCTGTGTGTCTGTCGCCCTGCCTGTGTGGCTGAGGACCTACCTGTGTGCCTGACGACCTGCTTGTGGGTCTGATGACCTCCCTGTGTGTCTGACGACCTGCCTGTGTGGCTGACGACCTGCCTGTGTGGCTGACGACATGCCTGTGTGTCTGACGACCTGCCTGTGTGTCTGACGACATGCCTGTGTGGCTGCCGACATGCCTGTGTGTCTGACGACCTGCCTGTGTGTCTGACGACCTGCCTGTGTGGCTGACGACATGCCAGTGTGTCTGACGACCTCCCTGTGTGTCTGACGAGCTGCCTGTGTGTCTGACGACCTGCCTGTGTGTCTGACGACCTGCCTGTGTGGCTGACGACATGCCTGTGTGTCTGACGACCTGCCTGTGTGGCTGACGACCTGCCTGTGTGTCTGACGACCTGCCTGTGTGGCTGACGACATGCCTGTGTGTCTGACGACCTCCCTGTGTGTCTGACGACCTGCCTGTGTGGCTGACGACATGCCTGTGTGTCTGACGACCTCCCTGTGTGTCTGACGACCTGCCTGTGTGGCTGACGACATGCCTGTGTGTCTGAGGACCTGCCTGTGTGGCTGACGACCTGCCTGTGTGGCTGAAGACCTGCCTGTGTGGCTGACGACCTGCCTGTGTGCCTGACGACCTGCCTGTGTGGCTGACGCCCTGCCTGTCTGGCTGAGGACCTACCTGTGTGCCTGACGACCTGCTTTTGTGGCTGACGACCTGTCTGTGTGCCTGACGACCTGCCTGTGTGCCTGACGACCTGCCTGTGTGGCTGACGACCTGCCTGTGTGCCTGACGACCTGCCTGTGTGGCTGACGCCCTGCCTGTGTGGCTGAGGACCTACCTGTGTGCCTGACGACCTGCCTGTGTGGCTGACGCCCTGCCTGTGTGGCTGAGGACCTACCTGTGTGCCTGACGACCTGCTTGTGTGTCTGACGACCTGCCTGTGTGGCTGAGGACCTACCTGTGTGCCTGACGACCTGCTTGTATGGCTGACGGCCTGCCTGTGTGCCTGACGATCTGCCTGTGTGCCTGACGACCTGTCTGTGTGGCTGACGACCTGCCTGTGTGGCTGACGACCTGCCTGTGTGGCTGATGACCTACCTGTGTGGCTGACGACCTGCCTGTGTGCCTGACGACCTGCCTGTGTGGCTGACGACCTGCCTGTCTGGCTGACGACCTGCCTGTGTGGCTGACGACCTGTCTGTGTGCCTGACGACCTGCCTGTGTGGCTGACGACCTGCCTGTGTGGCTGACGACCTGCCTGTGTGGCTGACGACCTGCCTGTGTGGCTGACGACCTGCCTGTGTGGCTAACGATCTGCCTGTGTGACTGACGACCTGCCTGTGTGACTGACGACCTGCCTGTGTGGCTGACGACCTGCCAGTGTGGCTGACGACCTGCCTGTGTGTCTGACGACCTGCCTGTGTGTCTGACGACCTGCCTGTGTGGCTGACGACCTGACTGTGTGTGTCTAACGACCTGCTTGTGTGTCTGACGACCTGCTTGTGTGTCTGACGACCTGCCTGTGTGGCTGACGACCTGCCTGTGTGCCTGACGACCTGCTTGTGTGGCTGACGACCTGCCTGTGTGGCTGACGACCTGCCTGTGTGCCTGACGACCTGCCTGTGTGTCTGACGACCTGCCTGTGTGTCTGGCGACCTGCCTGTGTGGCTGACGACCTGACTGTGTGTGTCTAACGACCTGCCTGTGTGTCTGACGACCTGCTTGTGTGGCTGACGACCTGCCTGTGTGGCTGACGACCTGCCTGTGTGGCTGACGACCTGCCTGTGTGGCTGACGACCTGCCTGTGTGGCTGACGACCTGCTTGTGTGGCTGACGACCTGCCTTTGTGGCTGACGACCTGCCTGTGTGGCTGACGACCTGCCTGTGTGGCTGACGACCTGCCTGTGTGCCTGACGACCTGCCTGTGTGGCTGACGACCTGCCAGTGTGGCTGACGACCTGCCTGTGTAGCTGACGATCTGCCTGTGTGGCTGACGACCTGCCTGTGTGGCTGACGACCTGCCTGTGTGCCTGACGACCTGCCTGTGTGGCTGACGACCTGCCTGTGTGGCTGACGACCTGCCTGCGTAGCTGACGACCTGCCTGTGTGCCTGACGACCTGCCTGTGTGCCTGACGACCTGCCTGTGTGGCTGACGACCTGCCTGTGTGGCTGACGACC
Organism: Procambarus clarkii; assembly: GCF_040958095.1. Classification (NCBI taxonomy): domain Eukaryota; kingdom Metazoa; phylum Arthropoda; class Malacostraca; order Decapoda; family Cambaridae; genus Procambarus; species Procambarus clarkii. Next base: position 38,178,255 of record NC_091173.1, read on the forward strand.
TGCCTGTGTGGCTGACGACCTGCCTGTGTGGCTGAGGACCTACCTGTGTGCCTGACGACCTGCTTGTGTGGCTGACGACCTGCCTGTGTGCCTGACGACCTGCCTGTGTGGCTGACGACCTGCCTGTGTGACTGACGCCCTGCCTGTGTGGCTGACGACCTGCCTGTGTGGCTGGTGACCTGTTTGTGTGTCTGACGACCTGCCTGTGTGGCTGAGGACCTACCTCTGTGCCTGACGACCTGCTTGTGGGTCTGTCGACCTGCTTGTGTGTCTGACGACCTGCCTGTGTGGCTGACGCCCTGCCTGTGTGGCTGACGACCTGCCTGTGGAGCTGATGACCTGTTTGTGTGTCTGACGCCCTGCCTGTGTGGCTGAGGACCTACCTGTGTGCCTGACGACCTGCTTGTGGGTCTGACGACCTCCCTGTGTGCCTGACGACATGCCTGTGTGTCTGACGACCTGCCTGTGTGGCTGACGACCTGCGTGTGTGGCTGACGACCTGCCTGTGTGCCTGACGACCTGCCTGTGTGCCTGACGACCTGCCTGTGTGGCTGACGCCCTGCCTGTGTGGCTGAGGACCTACCTGTGTGCCTGACGACCTGCTTGTGTGGCTGACGACCTGCCTGTGTGCCTGACGACCTGCCTGTGTGGCTGACGACCTGACTGTGTGGCTGACGACCTGCCTGTGTGCCTGACGACCTGCCTGTGTGGCTGACGACCTGCCTGTGTGGCTGACGACCTGCCTGTGTGGCTGACGACCTGCCTGTGTGCCTGACGACCTGCCTGTGTGGCTGACGACCTGCCTCTGTGGCTGACGACCTGCCTGTGTGTCTGACGATCTGCCTGTGTGGCTGACGACCTGCCTGTGTGCCTGACGACCTGCCTGTGTGGCTGACGACCTGCCTGTGTGCCTGACGAACTGCCTGTGTGGCTGACGACCTGCCAGTGTGGCTGACGACCTGCCTGTGTGGCTGACGACCTGCCTGTGTGGCTGATGACCTACCTGTGTGGCTGACGACCTGCCTGTGTGCCTGACGACCTGCCTGTGTGGCTGACGACCTGCCTGTGTGGCTGACGACCTGCCTGTGTGGCTGACGACCTGCCTGTGTGCCTGACGACCTGCCTGTGTGGCTGACGACCTGCCTGTGTGGCTGACGACCTGCCTGTGTGGCTGACGACCTGCCTGTGTGGCTGACGACTTGCCTGTGTGGCTGACGACCTGCCTGTGTGGCTAACGATCTGCCTGTGTGACTGACGACCTGCCTGTGTGACTGACGACCTGCCTGTGTGGCTGACGACCTGCCAGTGTGGCTGACGACCTGCCTGTGTGTCTGACGACCTGCCTGTGTGTCTGACGACCTGCCTGTGTGTCTGACGACCTGCCTGTGTGGCTGACGACCTGACTGTGTGTCTGACGACCTGCCTGTGTGTCTGACGACCTGCCTGTGTGGCTGACGACCTGACTGTGTGTGTCTAACGACCTGCTTGTGTGTCTGACGACCTGCTTGTGTGTCTGACGACCTGCCTGTGTGGCTGACGACCTGCCTGTGTGCCTGACGACCTGCTTGTGTGGCTGACGACCTGCCTGTGTGGCTGACGACCTGCCTGTGTGGCTGACGACCTGCCTGTGTGCCTGACGACCTGCCTGTGTGTCTGACGACCTGCCTGTGTGTCTGGCGACCTGCCTGTGTGGCTGACGACCTGACTGTGTGTGTCTAACGACCTGCCTGTGTGTCTGACGACCTGCTTGTGTGGCTGACGACCTGCCTGTGTGGCTGACGACCTGCCTGTGTGGCTGACGACCTGCCTGTGTGGCTGACGACCTGCCTGTGTGGCTGACGACCTGCTTGTGTGGCTGACGACCTGCCTGTGTGGCTGACGACCTGCCTGTGTGGCTGACGACCTGCCTGTGTGGCTGACGACCTACCTGTGTGGCTGACGACCTGCCTGTGTGCCTGACGACCTGCCTGTGTGGCTGACGACCTGCCAGTGTGGCTGACGACCTGCCTGTGTAGCTGACGACCTGCCTGTGTGGCTGACGACCTGCCTGTGTGGCTGACGACCTGCCTGTGTGCCTGACGACCTGCCTGTGTGGCTGACGACCTGCCTGTGTGGCTGACGACCTGCCTGTGTGCCTGACGACCTGCCTGTGTGCCTGACGACCTGCCTGTGTGCCTGACGACCTGCCTGTGTGGCTGACGACCTGACTGTGTGGCTGACGACCTGCCTGTGTGCCTGACGACCTGCCTGTGTGGCTGACGACCTGCCTGTGTGGCTGATGACCTGCCTGGGTGGCTGAGGACCTACCTGTGTGCCAGACGACCTGCTTGTGTGGCTGACGACCTGCCTGTGTGCCTGACGACCTGCCTGTGTGGCTGACGACCTGCCTGTGTGGCAGACGCCCTGCCTGTGTGGCTGACGACCTGCCTGTGTGGCTGATGACCTGTTTGTGTGTCTGACGCCCTGCCTGTGTGGTTGAGGACCTACCTGTGTGCCTGACGACCTGCTTGTGGGTCTGACGACCTCCCTGTGTGCCTGACGACATGCCTGTGTGTCTGAGGACCTGCCTGTGTGGCTGACGACCTGCCTGTGTGGCTGAAGACCTGCCTGTGTGGCTGACGACCTGCCTGTGTGCCTGACGACCTGCCTGTGTGGCTGACGCCCTGCCTGTCTGGCTGAGGACCTACCTGTGTGCCTGACGACCTGCTTTTGTGGCTGACGACCTGCCTGTGTGCCTGACGACCTGCCTGTGTGCCTGACGACCTGCCTGTGTGGCTGACGACCTGCCTGTGTGCCTGACGACCTGCCTGTGTGGCTGACGCCCTGCATGTGTGGCTGAGGACCTACCTGTGTGCCTGACGACCTGCCTGTGTGGCTGACGCCCTGCCTGTGTGGCTGAGGACCTACCTGTGTGCCTGACGACCTGCTTGTGTGTCTGACGACCTGCCTGTGTGGCTGAGGACCTACCTGTGTGCCTGACGACCTGCTTGTATGGCTGACGACCTGCCTGTGTGCCTGACGATCTGCCTGTGTGCCTGACGACCTGTCTGTGTGGCTGACGACCTGCCTGTGTGGCTGACGACCTGCCTGTGTGGCTGATGACCTACCTGTGTGGCTGACGACCTGCCTGTGTTCCTGACGACCTGCCTGTGTGGCTGACGACCTGCCTGTCTGGCTGACGACCTGCCTGTGTGGCTGACGACCTGTCTGTGTGCCTGACGACCTGCCTGTGTGGCTGACGACCTGCCTGTGTGGCTGACGACCTGCCTGTGTGGCTGACGACCTGCCTGTGTGGCTGACGACCTGCCTGTGTGGCTAACGATCTGCCTGTGTGACTGACGACCTGCCTGTGTGACTGACGACCTGCCTGTGTGGCTGACGACCTGCCAGTGTGGCTGACGACCTGCCTGTGTGTCTGACGACCTGCCTGTGTGTCTGACGACCTGCCTGTGTGTCTGACGACCTGCCTGTGTGTCTGACGACCTGCCTGTGTGTCTGACGACCTGCCTGTGTGGCTGACGACCTGCCTGTGTGGCTGACGACCTGACTGTGTGTGTCTAACGACCTGCTTGTGTGTCTGACGACCTGCTTGTGTGTCTGACGACCTGCCTGTGTGGCTGACGACCTGCCTGTATGCCTGACGACCTGCTTGTGTGGCTGACGACCTGCCTGTGTGGCTGACGACCTGCCTGTGTGGCTGACGACCTGCCTGTGTGCCTGACGACCTCCCTGTGTGTCTGACGACCTGCCTGTGTGTCTGGCGACCTGCCTGTGTGGCTGACGACCTGACTGTGTGTGTCTAACGACCTGCCTGTGTGTCTGATGACCAGCTTGTGTGGCTGACGACCTGCCTGTGTGGCTGACGACCTGCCTGTGTGGCTGACGACCTGCCTGTGTGGCTGACGACCTGCCTGTGTGGCTGACGACCTGCCTGTGTGGCTGACGACCTGCCTGTGTGGCTGACGACCTGCCTGTGTGGCTGACGACCTGCCTGTGTGGCTGATGACCTGCCTGTGTGGCTGACGACCTGCCTGTGTGGCTGACGACCTGCCTGTGTGGCTGACGACCTGCCAGTGTGGCTGACGACCTGCCTGTGTAGCTGACAACCTGCCTGTGTGGCTGACGACCTGCCTGTGTGGCTGACGACCTGCCTGTGTGCCTGACGACCTGCCTGTGTGGCTGACGACCTGCCTGTGTGGCTGACGACCTGCCTGTGTGGCTGACGACCTGCCTGTGTGCCTGACGACCTGCCTGTGTGCCTGACGACCTGCCTCTGTGCCTGACGACCTGCTTGTGGGTCTGTCGACCTGCTTGTGTGTCTGACGACCTGCCTGTGTGGCTGACGACCTGCCTGTCTGGCTGAGGACCTACCTGTGTGGCTGATGACCTGTTTGTGTGTCTGACGCCCTGCCTGTGTGGCTGAGGACCTACCTGTGTGCCTGACGACCTGCTTGTGGGTCTGACGACCTCCCTGTGTGCCTGACGACATGCGTGTGTGTCTGACGACCTGCCTGTGTGGGTGACGACCTGCCTGTGTGGCTGACGACCTGCCTGTGTGGCTGACGACCTGCCTGTGTGCCTGACGACCTGCCTGTGTGGCTGACGCCCTGCCTGTGTGGCTGAGGACCTACCTGTGTGCCTGACGACCTGCTTGTGTGGCTGACGACCTGCCTGTGTGCCTGACGACCTGCCTGTGTGCCTGACGACCTGCCTGTGTGGCTGACGACCTGCCTGTGTGCCTGACGACCTGCCTGTGTGGCTGACGCCCTGCCTGTGTGGCTGAGGACCTACCTGTGTGCCTGACGACCTGCCTGTGTGGCTGACGCCCTGCCTGTGTGGCTGAGGACCTACCTGTGTGCCTGACGACCTGCTTGTGTGTCTGACGACCTGCCTGTGTGGCTGAGGACCTACCTGTGTGCCTGACGACCTGCTTGTATGGCTGACGACCTGCCTGTGTGCCTGACGATCTGCCTGTGTGCCTGACGACCTGCCTGTGTGGCTGACGACCTGCCTGTGTGGCTGACGACCTGCCTGTGTGGCTGACGACCTGCCTGTGTGGCTGACGACCTGCCTGTGTGCCTGACGACCTGCCTGTGTGGCTGACGCCCTGCCTGTGTGGCTGAGGACCTACCTGTGTGCCTGACGACCTGCTTGTGGGTCTGACGACCTGCCTGTGTGGCTGAGGACCTACCTGTGTGCCTGACGACCTGCTTGTGTGTCTGACGACCTGCCTGTGTGGCTGAGGACCTACCTGTGTGCCTGACGACCTGCTTGTGTGTCTGACGACCTGCCTGTGTGGCTGACGCCCTGCCTGTGTGGCTGACGACCTGCCTGTGTGGCTGATGACCTGTTTGTGTGTCTGACGACCTGCCTGTGTGGCTGACGACCTGCCTGTGTGTCTGACGACCTGCCTGTGTGGCTGACGACCTGCCTGTGTGGCTGACGACCTGCCTGTGTGGCTGACGACCTGCCTGTGTGGCTGACGACCTGCCTGTGTGGCTGACGACCTGCCTGTGTGGCTGACGACCTGCCTGTGTGCCTGACGACCTGCCTGTGTGGCTGACGCCCTGCCTGTGTGGCTGAGGACCTACCTGTGTGCCTGACGACCTGCTTGTGGGTCTGACGACCTGCCTGTGGGTCTGATGACCTCCCTGTGTGTCTGACGACCTGCCTGTGTGGCTGACGACCTGCCTGTGTGGCTGACGACATGCCTGTGTGTCTGACGACCTGCCTGTGTGTCTGACGACATGCCTGTGTGGCTGCCGACATGCCTGTGTGTCTGACGACCTGCCTGTGTGTCTGACGACCTGCCTGTGTGGCTGACGACATGCCAGTGTGTCTGACGACCTCCCTGTGTGTCTGACGAGCTGCCTGTGTGTCTGACGACCTGCCTGTGTGTCTGACGACCTGCCTGTGTGGCTGACGACATGCCTGTGTGTCTGACGACCTGCCTGTGTGGCTGACGACCTGCCTGTGTGTCTGACGACCTGCCTGTGTGGCTGACGACATGCCTGTGTGTCTGACGACCTCCCTGTGTGTCTGACGACCTGCCTGTGTGGCTGACGACATGCCTGTGTGTCTGACGACCTCCCTGTGTGTCTGACGACCTGCCTGTGTGGCTGACGACATGCCTGTGTGTCTGACGACCTGCCTGTGTGTCTGACGACCTCACTGTGCGCTTGACGACCTGTCTGTGTGAAATGTTTCCTAGTGTGACAGGTTTGAGGTGGATCCCGGAGGTTGGTCATCGATGGTGCTCGCCCACGTCTGTGTCCTCTCCTAGATATACTCACCTAGATGCTATCTCCAAGATGTACTCATGTACACGCTCTCTCCTAGATGTACTCATCTAGTTGTACTCATATAGATGTACTTCTCAAGATGTACCCAACTACATGTACTTACCTACCATGTACTCATCTATAAATTCTCACCTATATGTACTCGTCCAGATGTACTGATATAGATGAATTCATCTACATGTACTCATGTAGATATGCTCATCTAGATGGGCTAAGCTCGATGTTCTCACCAATATGTATTTGCAGGGAGGAGCTCGGCTCCCGGTCCCACCTTCTAAACACTTAAGCCTCAGCAATGACACAATTTCCACGTTTTCTTCCTCGCATACATATAATATTGTGTGTGGAGTTAGCTTCCATGGCCATCTGGTCCTGCTAAGACTCTCACACTGCTAAACTTTCTTGGCCTCTGTGACACTCATTTGTGTCTCCACTATCCAGCTATGTCTCCCAGGTCTGCTGTTCCTCGGTCTGATGTTCCTCGGTCTGCTGTTCCTCGGTCTGTTGTTCCTCGGTCTGCTGTTCCTCGGTCTGCTGTTCATCGGTCTGTTGTTCCTCGGTCTACTGTTCCTCGGTCTACTGTTCCTCGGCTTATTGTTCCTCGGTCTGCTGTTCCTCGGTCTGCTGTTCCTCGGTCTGCTGTTCCTCGGTCTGCAGATCCTCGGTCTGCTGTTTCTCGGTCAGCTGTTCCTCGGTCTGCTGTTCCTCGGTCTGCTGTTCCTCGGTCTGTTGTACCTCGGTCAGCTGTTCCTCGGTCTACTGTTCCTTGATCTGCTGTTCTTCGGTCTGCTGTTCATTAGGCTGCTGTTCCTCGGTCTGCTGTTCCTTGGTTTGCTGTTCCTCGGTCTACTGTTCCTCAGTCTGCTGTTCCACAGTCTGCTTTTCCACGGTCAGCTGTTCCTCGGTTTACTGTTCCTGGGTCGGTGTTCTGTTCATCGGGTTGCTATTCCTCGGTCTTCTGTTCCTCAGTCTGCCGTTCTTCGGTCTGCTGTTCCACGGTCTGCTGTTCCTAAGTCTGCTGTTCCTCGGTCTGCTGTTCCACGGTCTGCTGTTCCACAGTCTGCTGTTCCTCAGTCTGCTGTTCACAGTCTGCTGTTCCTCGGTATGCTGTTCCTCGGTCTGCTGTTCCTATCTCTACTGTTCCTCGAGCTGTTGTTCCCCGGTCTACTGTTCCTCGGTCAATTGTTCCTCGGTCTGCTGTTTCTCGGTCTGCTGTTCCTCGGTCTGCTGTTCCTAGGGCTGTTGTTCCCCGGTCTACTGTTCCTCGGTCAACTGTTCCTCGTTCTGCTGTTCCTTGCTCTGCTGTTCCTCGGTCTACTGTTCCTCTGTCTGCAGTCCCTCGTCCTGCTGTTTCTCGGTATGTGGTTTCAGTATGAGAATACTTGCACTTGCTCGTCTCCAAATATACTGTATGAGAACACCTACACTTGCTTTCCTTCAAGTATACTGTAAAAGAATGCCTACACATGCTCGCCTGTATGTATACTGTATGAAAATACCTGCCTTTTCCCACCTGTATGTATACTGTATAAATAGCCCTACACTGGGTCGCCTCCAAGTATACTGTATGAGAACACTTACACTTGTTCGACTTCAAGTATACAGAATGGGAAGCGAAACACCTGCTCGCCGAGGAGTATACTGGAGGCGAGGAACGACACCAGGTACTTGAGGGTCAGTGGTCAAGCACACCTTTGTGTTTTAAGTATGTTAATACGTTTAATCTGTTTGACAATGTGCAATTTGCAAATTAAACCATTGCGATCTGAATTATCTCTGCCACCACGAAAATTGTATTTCACTCCTTCTGAAATCTTAGAGACTTTGCCGAATTTACCTGATTGCAAGTATGAATTGTTATAGAGACTTCAGTTTCTGCCTGACGACCTGCCTGCGTGCCTGACGACCGGCCTATGTGTCTGACAGCCTGCCTATGTGTCTGAAAACCTGCCTGTGTGTCTGACAGCCTGCTTGTGTGTCTGACAACCTGCCTGAGTGTCTGACGACCTGCCTGTGTGTCTGACAGCCTGCTTGTTTGTCTGACAGCCTGCCTGTGTGTCTGACAACCTGCCTGTGTGTATAACAGTCTGCCTGTGTGTCTGACGACCTGCCTGTGTGTCAGACGACCTGCCTGCATGTCAAACGACCTGCCTATGTGCCTGACGACCTGCTTGTGTGAATTACGACCTGCCTGTGTGGCTGACGACCTGCCAGTGTGGCTGACAGCTTGTCTGTGTGACTGACATCTTGCCTGTGTACTTGACGACCTGCCTGTGCGCTTGACGACCTGCCTGTGTGTCTGACAGCTTGCCTGTGTCTCTGACAGCCTGCCTGTGTGTCTGACAACCTGCCTGTATGTCTTACAGCCTGCGTGTGTGTCTGACAACCTGCCTGTATGTCTTACAGCCTGCCTGTGTGTCTGACAACCTTCCTGTGTGTCTTACAGCCTGCCTTTGTGTCTGACGACCTGCCTGTGTGTCAGACGATCTGCCTGTATGTCACACGACCTGCCTGTGAGTCAGACGACCTGCTTGCGGGCATGACGACCTGCTTGTGTGGCTGACGACCTGCCTGTGTGTATAACAGTCTGCCTGTGTGTCTGACGACCTGCCTGTGTGTCAGACGACCTGCCTGCATGTCAAACGACCTGCCTATGTGCCTGACGACCTGCTTGTGTGAATTACGACCTGCCTGTGTGGCTGACGACCTGCCAGTGTGGCTGACAGCTTGTCTGTGTGACTGACATCCTGCCTGTGTACTTGACGACCTGCCTGTGCGCTTGACGACCTGCCTGTGTGTCTGACAGCTTGCCTGTGTCTCTGACAGCCTGCCTGTGTGTCTGACAACCTGCCTGTATGTCTTACAGCCTGCTTGTGTGTCTGACAACCTGCCTGTATGTCTTACAGCCTGCCTGTGTGTCTGACAACCTTCCTGTGTGTCTTACAGCCTGCCTTTGTGTCTGACGACCTGCCTGTGTGTCAGACGATCTGCCTGTATGTCACACGACCTGCCTGTGAGTCAGACGACCTGCTTGCGGGCATGACGACCTGCTTGTGTGGCTGACGACCTGCCTGTGTGGCTGACAGCCTGCTTGTTTGTCTGACAGCCTGCCTGTGTGTCTGACAACCTGCCTGTGTGTCTAACAGTCTGCCTGTGTGTCTGACGACCTGCCTGTGTGTCAGACGACCTGCCTGCATGTCAAACGACCTGCCTATGTGCCTGACGACCTGCTTGTGTGAATTACGACCTGCCTGTGTGGCTGACGACCTGCCAGTGTGGCTGACAGCTTGTCTGTGTGACTGACATCCTGCCTGTGTACTTGACGACCTGCCTGTGCGCTTGACGACCTGCCTGTGTGTCTGACAGCTTGCCTGTGTCTCTGACAGCCTGCCTGTGTGTCTGACAACCTGCCTGTATGTCTTACAGCCTGCCTGTGTGTCTGACAACCTGCCTGTATGTCTTACAGCCTGCCTGAGTGTCTGACAACCTTCCTGTGTGTCTCCCAGCCTGCCTCTGTGTCTGACGACCTGCCTGTGTGTCAGACGATCTGCCTGTATGTCACACGACCTGCCTGTGAGTCAGACGACCTGCTTGCGGGCATGACGACCTGCTTGTGTGGCTGACGACCTGCCTGTGTGGCTGACGACCTGCCTGTGTGGCTGACATCCTGCCTGTGTGGCTGACATCCTGCCTGTGTGCTTGACGACCTGCCTGTGCACTGTACGTCTTGCCTGTGTGCCTGACGCAACCCGTTCTCGCAAATTTAATAAGTCCATATTGACTTATTAGTTGCGTGCATAGGTGACATACTAAACATAATAGTTTCCCTTGAAAAGCTTCATAGAAAACACCGACCTTACCTAACCTACTTAGTATGTTAAAATAAGCATCTTATAGCTTCGTAATTACAATTGTTACTTAACCTATTATAGGTATAGGTTAGGTAATAATTGTAATTACGAAGCAATAAGATGCTTATCTTAACATACTAAGTAGGTTAGGTAAAGTCGGTGTTTTCTATGAAGCTTTTCAAGGGAAACTATTATGTGAAGTATATCACCTATGCACATATTTATTAAGTCAATATTGACTTATTAAATTTGCGAGAACGGGTTGGCCTGACGACCTGCATGTGTGTCTGATGACCTGCCTCTGTCTGTGAAGACCTGCCTGTTTTCTTGACGACTTGCCTGTGTGCTTGACGACCTGCCTGTGTGAAATGTTTCCTAGTGTGACAGGTTTGAGGTGGATCCCCAAGGTTGGTCATCGGTGGTGCTCGCCCACGTCTGTGTCCTCTCCTAGATGTACTCATCTAGGTGTAAAACCCTTGAGGTACTTATCTAGATGGACTCAAGTAGATGTTCTCTCCTAGATCAACATCTAGATGTACTCACTACACATATCTGCAGGGAGGAGCTCGGCTCCCGGTCCCACCTTCCAAACACTTAAGCCTCAGCAATGACACAATTTCCACGTTTTCTTCATCGCATATATATAATATTGTGTGTGGAGTTAGCTTCCATGGCCATCTGGTCCTGCTAATGGTGCTTGTTCGAGGCTCTCACACTGCTAAACTTTCTTGGCCTCTGTGACACTCATTTGTGTCTCCACTATCCAGCTATGTATCCCAGGTCTGCTGTTCCACGGTTCCACGTTCCTTGGTCTGCTGTTCTTCGGTCTGCTGTTCCTTGGTCTGCTGTTCCTTGGTCTGCTGTTCCTTGGTCTGCTGTTCCCCGAGCTGCTGTTCCCCGAGCTGCTATTCCTCGGTCTGCTATTCTATTCTAAGCAGACTAAGTCTGTTCCTTAGTCTGCTGTTCCTCGAACTGCTTTTCCTTGATTTGCTGTTCCTCGAGCTGCTATTCCTCGGTTTGCTGTTCCTCGGTCTGCTATTCTAAGTCGTGTTGTTTCTCGGTCTGCTGTTCCTCAGTCTGCTGTTATTCGGTCTGCTGTTCCTTGGTCTACTATTCCTCAGTCTGCTGTTCCTCAGTCTGCTGTTCCTCAGTCTGCTGTTCCTCAGTCTGCTGTTCCTCAGTCTGCTGTTCCTCAGTCTGCTGTTCCTCAGTCTGTTGTTCCTCAGTCTGTTGTTCCTCAGTCTGCTGTTCCTCAGTCTGCTGTTCCTTAGTCTGCTGTTCCCCAGTCTGCTGTTCCTCAGTCTGCTGTTCCTCAGTCTGCTGTTCCTCAGTCTGCTGTTCCTCATTCTGCTGTTCCTCAGTCTGTTGTTCCTCAGTCTGTTGTTCCTCAGTCTGCTGTTCCTCAGTCTGCTGTTCCTCAGTCTGCTGTTCCTCAGTCTGCTGTTCCTCAGTCTGCTGTTCCTCAGTCTGCTGTTCGTCGGTCTGCTTTTCCTCTGTCTACTGTTCTTCGCTCTGCTCTTTCTCGGTCTACTGTTCCTCGGTCTACTGTTCGTCGGTCTGCTGTTCCTCAGTCCATTGTTCCTCGGTCTGTTATTCCCCAGTCATATGTTCCACGGTCTGCTGTTCCTCGGTCTGCTCTTCCTAGGTCTCTTGATCCTCGGTCTGCAGTGCCTTGTCTTTCTGTTCCTCGGTCTGCTGCTTCTCGGTTTGCTGTACCTTAGTCTACTGTTTCTCTTCCCAATGTTCCTCGGTCTCCTGTTTCACGGTCTGCTCTTCCTCGGTCAGCTCTTCAAAGGTCTGCAGTTCCTCGATCTGCAGATCCTCGGTCTGCTGTTCTTCGGTCTGCTGTTCCTAATGCTGCTGTTTCTCGGTCTGCTATTCTTCTGTCTGCTGGCCCATCGTCTGATGTGCCTCGGTCTGCTGTTCCCCGTCCTGTTGTTCCTCTGTCTGCTGTTCCTCGTCCAGCTGCTCCTCGGTCTGCTGTTCTTCAGTCTGCTGTTCTTCAGTCTGCTGTTCCTAGGTCTACTGTTCATCGGTCTGATGTTCCTCGGTCTGCTGTTCGACGGTCTGCTGTATCTCGGTCTACGGTTTGTCGGTATGAGAATACCTACACTTGCTTGCCTCCAAGTATACTGTATGAGAAGACCTACACATGCTCGCCTCCAAGTATATTGTATGAGAACACTTACACTTGTTCGACTTCAAGTATACAAAATAGGGAGCAATACACTTGCTCGCCGGGAAGTATATTGGAGGCGAGCAAGGACACCAGGTACTTGAGGCTCAGTGGACAAGCACACCTTCGTGTTGTGTGTGTGTTATTTGGTGTAATCTGTTTGACATTTTGCAATATGCAAATTAAACCATTGTGATCTTAATTATCTCTCCCACCACGAGAATTATATTTCACTTCTTCTGAAATCTGAGAGACTTTGCCAAATTTACCTGATTGCGAGTGTGAGTTGTTATAGAGAGTTTAGTTTGTCCCTGACGACCTACCTGTGTGCCTGACGACCTGCCAATGTGGCTGACGACCTGCCTGTGTGTCTGACGACCTGCCTGTGTGTCTGACGACCTGCCTGTGTGTCTGACGACCTGCCAGTGTGTCTGACGACCTGCCTGTGTGTCTGACGACTTGCTTGTGTGTCAGGCGACCTGCTTGTGTGTCAGACGACCTGCTTGTGTGTGGCTGACGACCTGCCTATGTTTCTGACGACCTGCCTATGTTGCTGAAGACCGGCCTGTGTGTCTGACAGCCTGCCTGTGTGTCTGACAACCTGCATGTGTGTGTGACAGCTTGCCTGTGTGTCCGACGACCTGCGTGTGTATCTCACGACGTGCCTGACGACCTGCCTGTTTGGCTGACGACCTGCTTCTGTGTCTGACGACCTGCCTGTGTTGCTGACGTCGTACCTGTGTGTCTGACGACCTGCCTTTGAGACTGACGACCTGCCTGTTTGTCTGACGACCTGCCTGTGTGTGTGACGACCTGCCTGTGTGTCTGACGACCTGCCTTTGTGGATGACGACGTGCCTGATGACCTTCCTGTGTGTCTGACGACCTGCCTGTGTGCCGTGCCTGACGACCTGCCTGTGTATCTGACGACCTTTCTTTGTGTCTGACGACCTGCCTGTATGCCTGACGACCTGCATGTGTGTCTGACGACCTCGTTGTGTGTCTGACGACCTGTCTGTGTGCCTGACGACCTGTCTGTGTCTCTGACGACCTGCCTGTTTTCTTGACGACTTGCCTGTGCGCTTGACGACCTGCCTGTGTGAAATGTTTCCTAGTGTGACAGGTTTGAGGTGGATCCCGGAGGTTGGTCATCGGTGGAGCTCGCCCACGTCTGTGTCCTCTCCTAGATGTACTCATCTAGGTGTAAAAACCTTGAGGTACTTATCTAGATGGACTCAAGTAGATGTTCTCACCTAGATCAACATCTAGATATACTCACTACACATATCTGCAGGGAGGAGCTCGGCTCCCGGTCCCACCTTCTAAACACTTAAGCCTCAGCAATGACACAATTTCCACGTTTTCGTTATCGCATATATATAATATTGAGTGTGGAGTTACCTTCCATGGCCATCTGGTCCTGCTAATGGTGCTTGTTCGAGGCTCTCACACTGCTAAACTTTCTTGGCCTCTGTGACACTCATTTGTGTCTCCACTATCCAGCAATGTATCCCAGGTCTGCTGTTCCTCAGTCTGCTGTTCCACGGTCTGATGTTCCTCGGTCTGCTGTTCTTCGGTCTGCTGTTCCTTGGTCTGCTGTTCCTTGGTCTGCTGTTCACCGAGCTGCTGTTCCTCGGTGTCCTGTTCCTTGGTCTGCTGATCCTCGAACTGCTGTTCCTCGATTTGCTGTTCCTCGGGCTGCTATTCCTCGGTCAGCTGTTCCTCGGTCTGCTATTCTACATCCTGTTGTTTCTCGGTCTGGTGTGCCTTAGTCTGCTGTTATTCGGTCTGCTGTTCCTCAGTCTGCTGTTCCTCGGTCTTCTGTTCGTCGGTTTGCTGTTCCTCAGTCCACTGTTCCTCGGTCTGCTGTTCCCCAGTCATATGTTCCACGGTCTGCTATTCCTCGGTCTGCTGAACCTTAGTCTGCTGTTCCTCGGTCTGCTGTACCTTAGTTTGCTGTTCCTCGGTCTGCTGTACCTAAGTCTGCTGTTCCACGGTCTGCTGTTCCTCGGTTTGCTCTTCCTAGGTCTGTTGATCCTCGGTCTGCGGTGCCTTGTCTTTCTGTTCCTCGGTCTGCTGCTTCTCGGTTTGCTGTACCTTAGTCTACTGTTCCTCTTCCCAATGTTCCTCGGTCTCCTGTTTCACGGTCTGCTCTTCCTCGGTCTGCTCTTCAAAGGTCTACAGTTCTTCGATCTGCTGATCCTCGGTCTGCTGTTCCTCGGTTTACGGTTCCTAATGCTACTCTTTCTCGGTCTGCTATTCCTCTGTCTGCTGGTCCATCGTCTGATGTGCCTCGGTCTGCTGTTCCCCGTCCTGTTGTTCCTCTGTCTGCTGTTCCTCGTCCAGCTGCTCCTCGGTCTGCTGTTCTTCAGTCTGCTGTTCCTAGGTCTGCTGTTCACCGATCTGATGTTCCTCGGTCTGCTGTTCGACAGCCTCCTGTTTCTCGGTCTACGGTTTGTCGGTATGAGAATACCTACACTTGCTCGCCTCCAAGTATACTGTATGAGACAGACCTACACTTGCTCGCCTCCAAGTATATTGTATGAGAACACTTACACTTGTTCGACTTCAAGTATACAAAATAGGGAGCAATACACTTGTTCGCCGGGAAGTATATTGGAGGCGAGCAAGGACACCAGGTACTTGAGGCTCAGTGGACAAGCACACCTTCGTGTTGTGTGTGTGTTATTAGGTGTAATCTGTTTGACATTTTGCAATATGCAAATTAAACCATTGTGATCTTAATTATCTCTCCCACCACGAGAATTATATTTCACTTCTTCTGAAATCTGAGAGACTTTGCCAAATTTACCTGATTGCGAGTGTGAGTTGTTATAGAGAGTTTAGTTTGTCCCTGACGACCTACCTGTGTGCCTGACGACCTGCCAATGTGGCTGACGACCTGCCTGTGTGTCTGACGACCTGCCTGTGTGTCTGACGACCTGCCTGTGTGTCTGACGACCTGCCAGTGTGTCTGACGACCTGCCTGTGTGTCTGACGACTTGCCTGTGTGTCTGCGAACCTGCCTGTGTGTCAGGCGACCTGGCCTGTGTGTCAGGCGACCTGCCTGTGTGTCAGGCGACCTGCCTGTGTGTCAGGCGACCTGCCTGTGTGTCAGGCGACCTGCCTCTGTGTCTGATGACCTGCCAGTGTGTCAGACGACCTGCCTGTGTGGCTGACGACCTGCCTATGTGTCTGACGACCTGCCTATGTTGCTGAAGACCGGCCTGTGTGTCTGACAGCCTGCCTGTGTGTCTGACAACCTGCATGTGTGTGTGACAGCTTGCCTGTCTGTCTGACGACCTGCGTGTTTGGCTGACGACCTGCTTCTGTGTCTGACGACCTACCTGTGTTGCTGACGTCGTACCTGTGTGTCTGACGACCTGCCTTTGAAACTGACGACCTGCCTGTTTGTCTGACGACCTGCCTGTGTGTGTGACGACCTGCCTGTGTGTCTGACGGTCTGCCTGTGTGTGTGACGACCTGCCTGCGTGTCTGACGACCTGCCTGAGTGTCTGACGACCTGCCTGTGTGTCTGACGACCTGCCTGTGTGTCTGACGATCTGCCTGTGTGTCTGACGATCTGCCTGCGTGTCTGACGACCTGCCTGAGTGTCTGACGACCTGCCTGTGTGTCTGACGACCTGCCTGTGTGTCTGACGACGTGCCTGACGACCTGCCGTTTTGGATGACGACGTGCCTGACGATCTTCCTGTGTGTCTGACGACCTGCCTGTGTGCCGTGCCTGACGACCAGCTTGTGTGTCTGACGACCTGTCTTTGTGTCTGACGACCTGCCTGTTTGTCTGACGACCTGCCTGTATGCCTGACGACCTGCTTGTGTGTCTGACGACCTCGTTGTGTGTCTGACGACCTGTCTGTGTGCCTGACGACCTGCCTGTTTTCTTCACGACTTGCCAATGTGCTTGACGACTTGCCTGTGCGCTTGACGACCTGCCTGTGTGAAATGTTTCCTAGTGTGGCAGGTTTGAGGTGGATCCCGGAGGTTGGTCATCGGTGGAGCTCGCCCACGTCTGTGTCCTCTCCTAGATGTACTCATCTTGGTGTAAAAACCTTGAGGTACTTATCTAGATGGACTCAAGTAGATGTTCTCACCTAGATCAACATCTAGATGTACTCACTACACATATCTGCAGGGAGGAGCTCGGCTCTTGGTCACACCTTCTAAACACTTAATCCTCCGCAATGACACAATTTCCACGGTTTCTTCCTCGCATACATATAATATTGTGTGTGGAGTTAGCTTCCATGGCCATCTGGTCCTGCTAATGGTGCTTGTTCGGGGCTCTCACACTGCTAAACTTTCTTGGCCTCTGTGACACTCATCTGTGTCTCCACTATCCAGGTATGTCTCCCAGGTCTGCTGTTTCTCAGTCTGCTGTTCTTTGGTCTGCTCTTCCTCAGTCTGCTGTTCCTTGGTCTGGTGTTCCTTGGTCTGCTGTTCTTCGGTCTCCTGTTTCTTGGTCTGCTGTTCCTCGAACTGCTGTTCCTCGATTTGCTGCTCCTCGGGCTGCTGTCCCTCGGTCTGCTGTTCCTCGGTCTGCTTTTCAACGTCCTATTGTTTCTCGGTCTGCTGTTCCTCAGTCTGCTGTTATTCGGTCAGATGTTCCTTTGTCTACTATTCCTCAGTCTGCTGTTCCTCAGTCTGCTGTTCCTTGGTCTACTGTTCGTCGGTCTGCTTTCCTCTGTTCACTGTTCTTCGCTCTGCTGTTTTTCGGTCTACTGTTCCTCGGTCTACTGTTCGTCGGTCTGCTGTACCCCAATCATATGTTTCACTGTCTGCTGTTCCTCAGTCCACTGTTCCTCGGTCTGCTGTACCCCAATCATATGTTTCACGGTCTGCTGTTCCTCGGTCTGCTGTACCTTAGTCTGCTGTTCCCGGTCTGCTGAACCTTAGTCTGCTGTTCCTCGGTCTGCTGTACCTTAGTCTGCTGTTCCTCGGTCTGCTCTTCCTAGGTCTGTTGATCCTCGGTCTGCAGTGCCTTGTCTTTTTGTTCCTCGGTCTGCTGCTTCTCGGTTTGCTGTACCTTAGTCTTCTGTTCCTCTTCCCGTTGTTCCTCGGTCTATTGTTTCACGGTCTGCTCTTCCTTGGTCTGCTCTTCAAAGGTCTGCAGTTCCTCGATCTGCTGTCCTCGGTCTGCTGTTCCTCGGTCTGCAGTTCCTCGGTCTGCTGTTCTTAATGCTGCTGTTTCTCGGTCTGCTATTCCTCTGTTTGCTGGTCCATCGTCTGATGTTCCCCGTCCTTTTGTTCCTCTGTCTGCTGTTCCTCGTCCAGCTGCTCCTCGGTCTGCTGTTCTTCAGTCTGCTGTTCCTAGGTCTGCAGTTCCTAGGTCTACTGTTCATCGGTCTGCTGTTCGACGGTCTGCTGTTTCTCGGTCTAAGGTTTGTCGGTATGAGAATGCCTACACTTGCTCGCCTCCAAGTATATTGTATGAGAACACTTACACTTGTTCGACTTCAAGTATACAAAATGGGAAGCAATACACTTGTTCGCCGGGAAGTATATTGGAGGCGAGCAAGGGCACCAGGTACTTGAGGCTCAGTGGACAAGCACACCTTCGTGTTGTGTGTGTGTTATTAGGTGTAATCTGTTTGACATTTTGCAATATGCAAATTAAACCATTGTGATCTTAATTATCTCTCCCACCACGAGAATTATATTTCACTTCATCTGAAATCTGAGAGACTTTGCCAAATTTACCTGATTGCGAGTGTGAGTTGTTATAGAGAGTTTAGTTTTTCCCTGACGACCTACCTGTGTGCCTGACGACCTGCCAATGTGGCTGACGACCTGCCTGTGTGTCTGACGACCTGCCTGTGTGTCAGGTGACCTGCCTGTGTGTCAGGCGACCTGCCTGTGTGTCAGGCGACCTGCCTGTGTGTCAGGCGACCTGCCTGTGTGTCAGGCGACCTGCCTCTGTGTCTGATGACCTGCCAGTGTGTCAGACGACCTGCCTGTGTGGCTGACGACCTGCCTATGTTGCTGAAGACCGGCCTGTGTGTCTGACAGCCTGCCTGTGTGTCTGACAACCTGCATGTGTGTGTGACAGCTTGCCTGTGTGCCCGACGACCTGCCTGTGTATCTGACGACGTGCCTGTTTGGCTGACGACCTGCCTTTGAGTCTGACGAACTGCCTGTTTGTCTGACGACCTGCCTGTGTGTCTGACGACATGCCTGAGTGTCTTACGACCTGCCTGAGTGTCTTACGACCTGCCTGTATGCCTGACGACCTGCCTGTTTGTCTGACGACCTCGTTGTGTGTCTGACGACCTGTCTGTGTGCATGACGACCTATCTGTGTCTATGACGACCTGCCTGTGTTCTTGACGACTTGCCAGTGTGCTTGACGACATGCCTGGGCGCTTGACGACCTACCTGTGTGAAATGTTTCCTAGTGTGACAGGTTTGAGGTGGATCCCCAAGGTTGGTCATCGGTGGTGCTCGCCCACGTCTGTGTCCTCTCCTAGATGTACTCATCTAGGTGTAAAAACCTTGAGGTACTTATCTAGATTGACTCAAGTAGATGTTCTCACCTAGATCAACATCTAGATGTACTCACTACACATATCTGCAGGGAGGAGCTCGGCTCCCGGTCCCACCTTCTAAACACTTAAGCCTCAGCAATGACACAATTTCCACGTTTTCTTCATCGCATACATATAATATTGTGTGTGGAGTTAGCTTCCATGGCCATCTGGTTCTGCTAATGGTGCTTGTTCGAGGCTCTCACACTGCTAAACTTTCTTGGCCTCTGTGACACTCATTTGGGTCTCCACTATCCAGCTATGTCTCCCAGGTCTGCTGTTCCTCGGTCTGCTGTTCCTCGGTCTGATGTTTCTCGGTCTGCTGTTCTTCGGTCTGCTGTTAATCAGTCTGCAGTTCCTTGGTCTCTTGTTCCTTGGTCTGCTGTTCCCCGAGCTGCTGTTCCTCGGTCTCCTGTTCCTTGGTCTGCTGTTCCTCGAACTGCTGTTCCTCGATTTGCTGTTCCTCAGCCTGCTGTTCCTCGGTCTGCTTTTCTACGTTCTGCTGTTTCTCGGTCTGCTGTTCTTTAGTCTGCTGTTATTCGGTCTGCTGTTCCTTGGTCTACTATTCCTCAGTTTGCTGTTCCTCAGTCTGCTGTTCCTCAGTCTGCTGTTCCTCGGTCTACTGTTTGTCAATCTGCTTTCCTCTGTTTACTGTTCTTCGGTCTGCTGTTTCTCGGTCTACTGTTCCTCGGTCTACTGTTCGTCGGTCTGCTGTTCCTCAGTCCACTGTTCCTCGGTCTGCTGTTCCTTAGTCATATGTTCCACGGTCTGCTGTTCCTCGGTCTGCTGTACCTTAGTCTGCTGTTCCTCGGTCTGCTGTACCTTTGTCTGCTGTTCCTCGGTCTGCTGTTCCTCGGTCTGCTCTTCCTAGGTCTGTTACTCCTCGGTCTGCAGTGAATTGTCTTTCTGTTCCTCGGTCTGCTGCTTCTCGGTTTGCTGTACCTTAGTCTACTGTTCCTCTTCCCGTTGTTCCTCGGTCTCCTGTTTCACGGTCTGCTCTTCCTCGGTCTGCTCTTCAAAGGTCTGCAGTTCCTCGATCTGCTGATCCTCGGTCTGCTGTTCTTCAGTCTGCTGTTCCTAGGTCTACAGTTCATCGGTCTGATGTTCCTCGGTTTGCTGTTCGATGGTCTGCTGTTTATCGGTCTACGGTTTGTCGGTATGAGATTACCTACACTTGCTCGCCTCCAAGTATACTGTATGAGAAGACCTACACTTGCTCGCCTCCAAGTATATTGTATGAGAACACTTACACTTGTTCGACTTCATGTATACAAAATGGGAAGCAATACACTTGCTCGTCGGGAAGTATATTGGAGGCGAGCAAGGACACCAGGTACTTGAGGCTCAGTGGACAAGCAAACCGTGTTTTGTGTGTGTTATTAGGTGTAATCTGTTTGACATTTTGCAATATGCAAATTAAACTATTGTGATCTTAATTATCTCTGCCACAACGAGAATTATATTTCACTTCTTCTGAAATCTTAAAGACTTTGCCAAATTTACCTGATTGCGAGTGTGAGTTGTTATAGAGAGTTTAGTTTGTGCCTGACGACCTACCTGTGTGACTGTCGACCTGCCAATGTGGCTGACGACCTGCTGTATGTCTGACGACCTGCTTGTGTGTCTGACGACTTGCCTGTGTGTCAGGCGACCTGCCTGTGTGTCAGACGACCTGCCTGTGTGCCTGACGACCTGCCAGTGTGTCTGACGACCTGCCTGTGTGTCTGACGACCTGCCTGTGTGTCAGGCGACCTGCGTGTGTGTCAGACGACCTGCCTTTGTGGCTGACGACCTGCCTACGTGTCTGAGAACCTACCTGTGTCTGACAGCCTGCCTGTGTGTCTGCCAACATGCCTGTGTGTCTGACAGCCTGCCTGTGTGTCTGAAAACTTGCATGTGTGTGTGACAGCTTGCCTGTGTGTCCGACGACCTGCCTGTGTGTCTGACGACGTGCCTGACGACCTGCCTTTTTGGCGGTCGACCTGCTTCTGTGTCTGACGACCTGCCTGTGTTGCTGACGTCGTACTTGTGTGTCTGACGACCTGCCTTTGAGTCTGACGACCTGCCTTTGAGTCTGACGACCTGCCTGTGTGTCTGACGACCTGCCTGTGTGTCTGACGACCTGCCTGTGTGTCTGACGATCTGCCTGTGTGTGTGTGTGACGACCTGCCTGTGTGTATGACGACCTGCCTGTGTGTATGACGACCTGCCTGTGTGTCTGACGACCTGCCGCCTGTGTATCTGACGACCTGTCTGAGTGTCTGACGACCTGCCTGTGTGTCTGACGACCTGCCTGAGTGTCTGACGACCTGCCTGTGTGTCTGACGACCTGCCTGTGTGTCTGATGACATGCCTGACGACCTGCCTTTGTGGATGACGACGTGCCTGACGACCTTCCTGTGTGTCTGACGACCTGCCTGTGTGTCTGACGACCTACCTGTGTGTCTGACGACTTCGTTGTGTGTCTGACGACCTGTCTGTGTGCCTGACGACCTCGTTGTGTGTCTGACGACCTGTCTTTGTGTCTGCCGACTTGCCTGTGTTCTTGACGACTTGCCAGTGTGCTTGACGACCTGCCTGTGTAAAATGTTTCCTAGTGTGACAGGTTTGAGGTGGATCCCCAAGGTTGGTCATCGGTGGTGCTCGCCCACGTCTGTGTCCTCTCCTAGATGTACTCATCTAGGTGTACCTTGAGGTACTTACCTAGATGGACTCAAATAGATGTTCTCACCTAGATCAACATCTAGATGTACTCACTACACATATCTGCAGGGAGGAGCTCGGCTCCCGGTCCCACCTTCCAAACACTTAATCCTCAGCAATGACACAATTTCCACGTTTTCTTCCTCGCATACATATAATATTGTGTGTGGAGTTAGCTTCCATGGCCATCTGGTTCTGCTAATGGTGCTAGTTTGAGGCTCTCACACAACTAAACTTTCTTGGCCTCTGTGACACTCATTTGTGTCTCCACTATCCAGCTAAGTCTGACCGGTCTACTGTTCCTCGGTCTGCTGTTCCTCGGTCTGATGTTCCTCGGTCTGCTGTTCCTCGGTCTGATGTTCCTCGGTCTGCTGTTCTTCGGTCTGCTGTTCCTCAGTCTGCTGTTCCTTGGTCTGCTGTTCCTTGGTCTGATGTTCCCCGAGGTGCTGTTCCTCGGTCTCCTGTTCCTTGGTCTGCTGTTCCTCGAACTGCTGTTCCTCGATTTGCTGTTCCTCGGTCTGCTGTTCCTCGGTCTGCCTTTCTATGTTCTGTTGTTTCTCGGTCTGCTGTTCCTCAGTCTGCTGTTCCTTGGTCTACTATTCCTCAGTCTGCTGTTCTTCAGTCTGCTGTTCCTCAGTCTGCTGTTCTTCAGTCTGCTGTTCCTCAGTCTGCTGTTCCTCGGTCTACTGTTCGTCGGTCTGCTTTCCTCTGTTTACTGTTCTTCGGTCTTCTGTTTCTCGGTCTACTGTTCCTCGGTCTACTGTTCGTCGGTCTGCTGTTCCTCAGTCCACTGTTCCTCGGTCTGCTGTACCCCAATCATATGTTCAACGGTCTGCTGTTCCTCGGTCTGCTGTACCTTAGTCTGCTGTTCCTCGGTCTGCTGTACCTTAGTCTGCTGTTCTTCGGTCTGCTGTACCTTAGTCTGCTGTTCCTCGGTCTGCTATTCCTCGGTCTGCTCTTCCTAGGTCTGTTGATCCTCTGTCTGCAGTGCCTTGTCTTTTTTTCTTGTCTCGGTCTGCTGCTTCTCGGTTTGCTGTACCTTAGTCTTCTGTTCCTCTTCCCGTTGTTCGTCGGTCTCTTGTTTCACGGTCTGCTCTTCCTCGGTCTGCTCTTCAAAGGTCTCCTATTCCTCGATCTGCTGTTCCTTGGTCTGCTGATCTTAATGCTGCTGTTTCTCGGTCTGCTATTCCTCTGTTTGCTGGTCCATCATCTAATGTTCCTCTGTCTGCTGTTCCTCGTCCAGCTGCTCCTCGGTCTGCTGTTCTTCAGTCTGCTGTTCCTAGGTCTGCAGTTCATCGGTCTAATGTTCCTCGGTCTGCTGTTCGACGGTCTGCTGTTTCTCGGTCTACGGTTTGTCGGTATGAGAATACCTACACTTGCTCGCCTCCAAGTATACTGTATGAGAAGACCTACACTTTCTCTCTTCCAAGTATATTGTATGAGAACACTTACACTTGTTCGACTTCAAGTATACAAAATGAGAAGCAATACACTTGCTCGCCGGGAAGTATATTGGAGGCGAGCAAGGACACCAGGTACTTGAGGCTCATTGGACAAGCACACCTTCGTGTTTTGTGTGTGTTATTAGGTGTAATCTGTTTTACATTTTGCAAATTGCAAATTAAACCATTGTGATCTTAATTATCTCTGCCACCACGAGAATTATATTTCACTTCTGAAATCTTAAAGACTTTGCCAAATTTACCTGATTGCGAGTGTGAGATGTTATAGAGAGTTTAGTTTGTGCCTGACGACCTGCCTGTGTGCCTGACGACCTGCCAATGTGGCTGACGACCTTGCTGTGTGTTAGACGACCTGCCTGTGTGTCTGACGACCCGCCAGTGTGTCTGACGACCTGCCTGTGTGTCTGACGACCTGCCTGTGTGTCAGGCGACCTGCTTGTGTGTCAGACAACCTGCCTGTGTGGCTGACGACCTGCCTATGTGTCTGAGAACCTACCTGTGTCGCTGACAGCCTGCCTGTGTGTCTGACAACCTTCATGTGTGTCTGACAGCCAGCCTGTGTGTCTGACAACCTGCCTGTGTGTCAGACGACCTGCTTGTGTGTCATACGACCTGCCTGTGTGGCTGACGACCTGCCTATGTGTCTGAGAACCTACCTGTGTCGCTGACAGCCTGCCCGTTTGTCTGACAACCTTCATGTGTGTCTGACAGCCTGCCTGTGTGTCTGACAACCTGCCTGTGTGTCTGACAGCCTGCTTGTGTGTCTGACAGCCTGCCTTTTTGTCTGACAACCTGCATGTGTGTGTGACAGCTTGCCTGTGTGTCCGACGACCTTCCTGTGTGTCTGACGACCTGCCGCCTGTGTGTGACGACCTGCCTGTGTGTCTGACGACCTGCCGCCTGTGTGTCTGACGACGTGCCTGACGACCTGCCTTTGTGGATGACGACGTACCTGACGACCTTCCTGTGTGTCTGACGACCTGCCTGTGTGCCGTGCCTGACGACCTGCCTGTGTGTCTGACGACCTGTCTTTGTGTCTGACGACTTGCCTGTTTGTCTGACGACCTGCCTGTATGCGTAGCGACCTGCCTGTGTGTATGACGACCTCGTTGTGCGTCTGACGACCTCGTTGTGCGTCTGACGACCTGTCTGTGTGCCTGACGACCTGTCTGTGTCTCTGACGACCTGCCTGTTTTCTTGACGACTTGCTAGTGTGCTTGACGACTTGCCTCTGCTCTTGACGACCTGCCTGTGTGAAATGTTTCCTAGTGTGACAGGTTTGAGGTGGATCCCGGAGGTTGGTCAGCGATGGTGCTCGCCCACGTCTGTGTCCTCTCCTAGATGTACTCATCTAGGTGTAAAAACCTTGATGTACTTATCAAGATGGACTCAAGTAGATGTTCTCACCTAGATCAACATCTAGATGTACTCACTACACATATCTGCAGGGAGGAGCTCGGCTCCCGGTCCCACCTTCTAAACACTTAATCCTCAGCAATGACACAATTTCCACGTTTTCTTCCTCGCATACATATAATATTGTGTGTGGAGTTAGCTTTCATGGCCATCTGGTCCTGCTAATGGTGCTTGTTCGAGGCTCTCACACTGCTAAACTTTCTTGGCCTCTGTGACACTCATTTGTGTCTCCACTATCCAACTATGTCTCCCAGGTCTGCTGTTCCTCGGTCTGATGTTCCTCGGTCTGCTGTTCCTCGGTCTGCTGTTCCTTGATCTGCTGTTAATCAGTCTGCTGTTCCTTGGTCTGCTGTTCCTCGGTCTGCTGTTCCTTGGTCTGCTGTTCCTTGGTCTGCTGTTCCTCGAACTGCTGTTTCTCGATTTGCTGTTCCTCGGGGTGCTGTTCCTCGGTCTGTTGTTCCTCGGTCTGCTTTTCGACGTCCTGTTGTTTCTCGGTCTGCTGTTCCTCAGTCTGCTGTTATTCGGTCTGCTGTTCCTTGGTCTGCTGTTCCTCGAACTGCTGTTCCTCGATTTGCTGTTCCTCGGGGTGCTGTTCCTCGGTCTGTTGTTCCTCGGTCTGCTTTTCTACGTCCTGTTGTTTCTCGGTCTGCTGTTCCTCAGTCTGCTGTTCCTCAGTCTGCTGTTCCTCAGTCTGCTGTTCCTCAGTCTGCTGTTCCTCGGTTTACTGTTCGTCGGTCTGCTTTCCTCTGTTTACTGTTCTTTGCTCTGCTGTTCCTCGGTCTACTGTTCGTCGGTCTGCTGTTCCTCAGTCCACTGTTCCTCGGTCTGCTGTACCCCAATCATATGTTCCACGGTCTGCTGTTCCTCGGTCTGATGTACCTTAGTCTGCTGTTCCTCGGTCTGCTGTACCTTAGTCTGCAGTTCCTCGGTCTGCTCTTCCTAGGTCTGTTGATCCTCGGTCATCAGTGCCTTGTCTTTCTGTTCCTCGGTCATCAGTGCCTTGTCTTTCTGTTCCTCGGTCATCAGTGCCTTGTCTTTCTGTTCCTCGGTCTGCTGCTTCTCGGTTTGCTGTACCTTAGTCTTCTGTTCCTCTTCCCGTTGTTCCTCGGTCTCTTGTTTCACGGTCTGCTCTATCTTGGTCTGCTCTTCAAAGGTCTGTAGTTCCTCGATCTGCTGATCCTCGGTCTGCTGTTCCTCGGTCTGCTGTCCCTAATGCTGCTGTTTCTCGGTCTGCTATTCCTCTGTTTGCTGGTCCATCGTGTGATGTACCTCGGTCTGCTGTTCCCCGTCCTTTTGTTCCTCTGTCTGCTGTTCCTCGTCGAGCTGCTCCTCGGTCTGCTGTTCTTCAGTCTGCTGTTCCTAGGTCTGCAGTTCATCGGTCTGATGTTCCTAGGTCTGCTGTTCGACGGTCTGCTGTTTCTCGGTCTACGGTTTGTCGGTATGAGAATACATACACTTTCTCGCCTCCAAGTATACTGTATGAGAAGACCTACACATGTTCGCCTCCAAGTATACTGTATGAGAACACTTACACTTGTTCGACTTCTAGTATACAAAATAGGGAGCAATACACTTGCTCGCCGGGAAGTATATTGGAGGCGAGCAAGGACACCAGGTACTTGAGGCTCAGTGGACAAGCACACCTTCGTGTTGTGTGTGTGTTATTTGGTGTAATCTGTTTGACATTTTGCAATATGCAAATTAAACCATTGTGATCTTAATTATCTCTCCCACCACGAGAATTATATTTCACTTCTTCTGAAATCTGAGAGACTTTGCCAAATTTACCTGATTGCGAGTGTGAGTTGTTATAGAGAGTTTAGTTTGTCCCTGACGACCTACCTGTGTGCCTGACGACCTGCCAATGTGGCTGACGACCTGCCTGTGTGTCTGACGACCTGCCTGTGTGTCTGACGACCTGCCTGTGTGTCTGACGACCTGCCAGTGTGTCTGACGACCTGCCAGTGTGTCTGACGACCTGCCAGTGTGTCTGACGACCTGCCTGTGTGTCTGACGACCTACCTGTGTGCTTGACGACCTGCCAATGTGGCTGACGACCTGCCTGTATGTCTGACGACCTGCTTGTGTGTCTGACGACTTGCCTGTGTGTTAGGCGACCTTCCTGTGTGTCTGACAGCCTGCCTGTGTGTCTGACAACCTGCCTGTGTGTCTGACGACCTGCCTGTGTGTCAGGCGACCTGCTTGTGTGTCAGACGACCTGCTTGTGTGGCTGACGACCTGCCTATGTTTCTGAGAACATACCTGTGTCACTGATAGCCTGCCTGTGTGTCTGACAACCTTCATGTGTGTCTGACAGCCTGCCTGTGTGTCTGACAACCTGCCTGTGTGTCTGACAGCCTGCTTGTGTGTCTGACAGCCTGACTGTGTGTCTGACAACCTCATGTGTGTGTCACAGCATGCCTGTGTGTCCGACGACCTGCCAGTGTGTCTGACGACGTGCCTGACGACCTGCCTGTTTGGCTGACGACCTGCTTCTGTGTCTGACGACCTGCCTGTGTTGCTGACGTCGTACCTGTGTGTCTTATGACCTGCCTTTGAGTCTGACGACCTGCCTGTTTGTCTGACGAACTGCCTGTGTGTCTGACGACCTGCCTGTGTGTCTGACGACCTGCCTGTGTGTGTGTGACGACCTGCCTGTGTGTATGACGACCTGCCGCCTGTGTGTCTGACGACCTGCCGCCTGTGTGTCTGACGACCTGCCTGTGTGTCTGACGACGTGCTTGACGACCTTCCTGTGTGTCAGACGACTTGCCTGTGTGCCGCGCCTGACGACCTGCCTGTGTGTCTGACGACCTGTCTTTGTGTTTGACGACCTGTTTTTGTGTCTAACGACCTGCCTGATTGTCTTACGACCTGCCTGTATGCCCGACGACCTGCCTGTGTGTCTGACGACCTGCCAGTGTGTCAGGCGACCTGCCTGTGTGTCAGGCGACCTGCTTGTGTGTCAGACGACCTGCCTGTGTGGATGACGACCTGCCTATGTGTCTGAGAACCTACCTGTGTCGCTGACAGCCTGCCTGTGTGTCTGACAACCTTCATGTGAGTCTGACAGCCTGCCTGTGTGTCTGACAGCCTGCCTGTGTACCTGACAACCTGCCTGTGTGTCTGACAACCTGCCTCTGCGTCTGACAACCTTCCTGTGTGTCTGAAAGCCTGCCTGTATGTCTGACAGCCTGCCTGTATGTCTGACGACCTGCCTGTGTGTCTGGGAACCTGCCTGTGTGTCTGACAGGCTGCCTGTGTGTCTGAGAACCTACCTGTGTGTCTGACGACCTTCCTGTGAGTCTGACGACCTGCCTGAGTGCTTGACGACCTGCCTGTGTGACTGACGAGCTGCATGTGTGCCTGACGACCTACTTGTGTGTCTGACGACCTGCTTGTTTGTCTGACGACCTGCCTGTGTGTCTGATGACCTGTCCGTGTGCCTGACGTCATGCTTGTGTGCCTGACGACCTGCCTGTGTGTCTGACGACCTGCCTGTGTGTTTGACGACCTGCCTATGTGGCTGACGACCTGTCTGTGTGTCTGACGACCTGCCTGTGTGTCTGAGAAACTGGCTGTATGTCTGACAGCCTTGCTTGTGTGTCTGACAACCTGCCTGTGTGCTGACGACCTGCTTGTGTGTCTGACAGCCTGCCTGTGTGTCTGCCATCGTGCCTGTGTCATTGACGACCTGCCCGTGCGCTTGACGACCTGCCTGTGTGCCTGACGACCTGCCTGTGTGTCTGACGACCTGCCTGTGTTCTTGGCGACTTTCTTGTGTGCCTTACGACCTGCCTGTGTACCTTACGTCCTGCCTGTGCGCTTGACGACCTGCCTGTGTTGAATGTTTCCTAGAGTGACAGTTTGGAGGTGATCCCCAAGGTTAGTCATCGATGGTGCTCGCCCACGCCTGTGTCCTCTCCTAGATATACTCACCTAGATGCTATCTACAAAATGTACTCATGTACACGCTCTCTCCTAGATGTACTCATCTAGTTGTACTCATATAGATGTACTTCTCAAGATGTACCCAACTACATGTACTTACCTACCATGTACTCATCTATAAATTCTCACCTATATGTACTCGTCCAGATGTACTGATATAGATGAATTCATCTACATGTACTCATGTAGATATGCTCATCTAGATGGGCTAAGCTCGATGTTCTCACCAATATGTATTTGCAGGGAGGAGCTCGGCTCCCGGTCCCACCTTCTAAACACTTAAGCCTCAGCAATGACACAATTTCCACGTTTTCTTCCTCGCATACATATAATATTGTGTGTGGAGTTAGCTTCCATGGCCATCTGGTCCTGCTAATGGTGCTTGTTCGAGACTCTCACACTGCTAAACTTTCTTGGCCTCTGTGACACTCATTTGTGTCTCCACTATCCAACTATGTCTCCCAGGTCTGCTGTTCCTCAGTCTGCTGTTCCACGGTCTGCTGTTCCTCGGTCTGCTGTTCCTCGGTCAGCTCATCCTTGGTCAGTTGTTCTTTGATCTGCTGTTCATTGGTCTACTGTTCCTCTGTCTGCTGTTCCTCGGTGTCTGTTCCTCGCTCTGCTGTTCCTCGGTCTGCTGTTCATCGGTCTGTTGTTCCTCGGTCTGCAGATCCGCGGTCTGCTGTTCCTCGGGCTGCTGTTCCTCGGTCTGCAGATCCGCGGTCTGCTGTTCCTCGGTCAGCTGTTCCTCGGTCTGCTGTTCATCGGTCAGTTGTTCCTCGGTCTGCTGTTCCTCGGGCTGCTCATCCTTGGTCAGTTGTTCTTTGATCTGCTGTTCATTGGTCTACTGTTCCTCTGTCTGCTGTTCCTCGGTGTCTGTTCCTCGCTCTGCTGTTCCTCGGTCTGCTGTTCGTCACCCTGTTGTTTCTCTGTCTGCTGTCTCTCGGTCTTTCGTTCCTCGTTCTGCTGTTTCTCGGTTTCCTATTCCTCGGTCTGCGGTTCGTCGGTCTATTGGTCCTCGGTCTGCTGTTCCACGGTCTGCTGTTCCCTGGTCTGCTGTTCCTCGGTCTGCTGTTCCTCGGTCTACTGTTTCTCGGTCTGATTTCCTCGGTCCACTGTTCGTCGGTCTGCTGTTCCTCGGGCTGATTTTCCCCGCTCTGATGTTCCTCGGTCTACTGTTCCTAATTCTGCTGTTCCTCGATCTCCTGTTTCTCGGTCTGCTGTTCCTCAGTCTTCTGTTCTGTTCCTCAGGAACGGTCTTCTGCTCCTTTGTCTGATGTTCCTCGGTCTGCTGTTCCTCGTCCTGATGTTCCTCGGTCTGCTGTTCCTCGGTCTGCTGTTCCTCGGTCTGCTGTTCCCCGTCCTGATGTTCCTCGGTCTACTGTTCCTGGGTTTGCTGTTCCCCGGTCTTATGTTCCTCTGTCTGCTGTACCTTAGTCTGCTGTTCCTCTTCCCTTTGTTCGTTAGTCTCCTGTTTCACCGTCTGCTCTTCCTCGGTCTGCTCTTCCTAGGTCTGCTGTTCCTCGATCTACTGATCCTAGGTCTGCTGTTCCTCGATCTGCTGATCCTCGGTCCGCTGTTGTAATGCTGCTGTTCCTCGGTCTGCTGTTCCTCGGTCTGCTTTTCCCCGGTCTACTGTTCCTCGGTCTGCTGGTCCATGGTCTGACGTTCCTCGGTCTGCGGTTCCTTGGTCTGATGCTCCTCAGCCCGCTGTTCCCCGTTCTGCTGTTTCTCGGTTTGCTGTTCCTCGTGCTGATATTCCTCGGTCTGCTGTTCCTCGTGCTGATATTCCTCGGTCTGCTGTTCCTCGTGCTGATATTCCTCGGTCTGCTGTTCCTCGTGCTGATATTCCTCGGTCTGCTGTTCCTCGTGCTGATATTCCTCGGTCTGCTGTTCGTCATTCTGCTGCTTCTCATTTTGCTATTCCTGGCTTTGAACATTGCTAATTTTCATATTTTGTTATTTCTTATTAGAGTCCTAAAAGTAGTTTTCAAGTAAATTGTTTCATTTTCTCGTCATGTTGGGTAAGATCCAGTTCTCGCAGTATTAGGTTCAAATGACTCCATGGACTCCAGGAGGGGGGTTCAACCGTCGACAGTAGTAGCAATCCTTTAGATTTCCACCCCTGGAGTTGTAAATTGACGAAAAGTCGGATTGGGTGACTTTCTATTGGCGTTTATGTCGTATGCCTTCGAAAATGACTGGTCAACTGCCACGTCACTCACCCAGTTAAGGTGATGTTCGAAGGGAAACGAGGTGCGAAGGTTACGACTGCCTACAAGACCAGGACCCAACAATGGCTTACACTTGAATGATGAGGAAACTGTAACGATGTTCTGGGGAGGTGTTGTACCTGGCTGTGATGAAGTTTGCTCAGGTCCACCAAGAATACGAGGAAGAACTTCTCAATTGGGCGGAGAGTTCAACTTTTGGCACATCAGACCTTCAAGAATGAGCTCTTTGGCTAATTGAACAGATGCTACCTTGCGTTATGGCCAGAGTTGTATGATAGAACAATTCGCTGAGCATTTTTCCAACAGTAAATTTAGACCCAATGGAGATGTGACTGAACGGGCACAAACTTTTCAGCCCACTGTAATTTTTATTT
The DNA here is from genome assembly GCF_040958095.1 of Procambarus clarkii. NCBI lineage: Eukaryota > Metazoa > Arthropoda > Malacostraca > Decapoda > Cambaridae > Procambarus > Procambarus clarkii. The sequence goes on from NC_091173.1 coordinate 38,209,264, forward strand.
ATGGACGCAGAAGATCCCCTAAGCATAACTCGACCCAGAATAACTTCTGAGGACCGACTAAGCAATTGAATGCTATTGGAAAATTCACTCAATACAAAACAGCTCCCACGAAGGAATATTTCTTTCAGTACCCGACGTAGTACCAAGATATCTCCAGGTGCATGGCTGGCCACTAACCCTTCCATTCGGGAGAACGCCCTCGCACTGTTATGAACCCAGGTAGCCTGGAGGAACGAGTCTACCTGATGAGAGTTATCCTGCTTACCTGACCATAAATTAAGAGGTCAGTGAGATAGTATGGTAAGGTAATTATCAGAAGAATACACCAAACCGGGAAGGCTATGTAGCACCATCAAAGTGCAAAATAATCAGAGGGCTCTAAATATCACCAAGAATGTCAATTCGAGAATAAAAACGCATAAGGCGAACGATATCAAAAGTATCCGATTCGCCTAGAAGTCTATCGAGGGACAAGTGACCGCGAGGGCGGTCGGAAAGCAAGACACACGCTCGTCCTGGAAATCAGGACATTCAATAAGGATATGCACAACTGTAAGAGAGACAACGCAATTTGGACAATAAGGAGCAGGGCGGCGCTCCATTAAGTGACCGCGGGTTAAGCGAGTATGGCCAATTCGCAGCCTTGCCAAAGCAGTTTCCAACCACCGGTTACGGTGGTAGGAGGACGGCCACGGGGGGACACTACGTTTGAGAGTACGCAGCTTGTTACTAACTACGAACGACCAACAACCCTGCCAACGGGCAAGGATGGAGGAATGAATAACAGGATAAAAGTCTGAATAAGGAATACCTTTACGGGAGATGGGACAAGAATGGATAGCATCCCTAGCGGCAGCATCCGCACGCTCATTTAAAGAAACACCAATATGGCTGGGAATCCAGCAAAACTCTACTGATTTAAATTTACTAGAAATAAGAAACAGCCAATGTTGAATCTCAACGACCACCGGATGGACAGGATTAAAGGACTCTAGAGCCATGAGGGCACTACGAGAGTCAACTACAACCACAATGGAGGAATGACAATGAGAAAGCAAGAGACAGAGAGCATAGAGAATAGCATAAAGTTCTGCTGCGAAGACGCTAGCCTCCGAAGGGAGGCGACACATATAAGTGCAGTCTGGAAAAACAACAGACTAGCCCACACCGTCCGCAGACTTAGACCCATCGCTGAAGATGGAAGTAGAGTGGGAGTGCAAAGAAAAGTGCTCAAGGAAGAGGCGTTTCAGAATCAAAGGAGAGGTAAAGGTTTTAGTGATACGAGTCAAGGACGTACAAAACTTGGGAAGGGGGACTCTCCACGGAGGCAAGGAAGGAACAATACAAGGAGAAACATTAGAAATATGAACAGAAAGAGAATCCTGTAAGCGAGATAACCGGACAGAAAGAGGGAGACGATGAAGAGGAACAGGAACCGCAGGAGGGGTAAAAGTTAAAGCACGACAGAGGCGAGAGGAAGGATGTTGTAAGGACCGCGCAAGATAGCGAAGACAGTAGCAATCACGGCGGTCCTGAAGAGAGAGGAAGCCAGTGTCAACATACAAACTGAGGGCGGGAGTCGAGCGAAAGGCACCAGAGCTGAGACGCAACCCAGTATAGTGCAAAGCATCAAGACAGCAAAGAGTGGAAGGAGAAGCAGAACATGAGGGGCAACCATAATCGAGTTTAGACAGGACGAGAAAGGAGTGCAAATGGAGGAGTGTGCGCCTATCTGCTCCCCAGGAAGTATGGACAAAACATTAATGAGGTTAAGGGCCTTAGAGCATTCAACTCGGAGATATGGGCTGACCACGACAAACGAATCCCTGTACACAAGGGATTCGTTTATAAACCCTTATAGGATTCGTTTATAAACGTTTATAGACCATAAAGTGACAAAGTGGGACGAAGAACTACATGCTTCCGAGTAAAAGTCATGGCACAAGTCTTAGACGTAGAGAACTTGAAGCCATGATCGGTGACCCAAGACGACATGGCATCATTCGCAAGTTGAAGCCGCCGTTGAAGAAAAGGCGAATCACCACCCTGACAGCAAAGGGTAAGATCATCAACACAGAGAGCAGAGAAGACGCCAGAAGGAAGCGAGGAAAGAAGACAGTTGAGGGCAACTAGAAAAAGAGCAGTGCTCAGAACACTACCCTGTGTGGGGTACACCCTCATACTGCCGAAAAAGGGCAGAGAGAGTGGTACCAAGCAGCACACGAAAGGAACGACGAGAGAGGAAACTCTGGAGGAAGAGAGGGAGATTCCAACGAAGGCCAAAGGAATCAAGTTAAGACAGAATATGATACCGCCAAGTAGTGTCGTAAGCCTTTTCCAGGTCAAAAAAGGATGGGAACGATGGAGGTCTTCGCAGCAAAAGCAGTACGAATATAGACCTCCAAGCTCACCAGGACATCCGTTGTGCTGCAGCACTTGCGAAAACCAAATTGAGAAGGAGAGAGGTGGTGATAGTGTTCTAAGAACCACATCAAACGAACGTTAACCATATGTTCAAAGAGCTTGCCGACACAACTCGTGAGGGCAATAGGGCGGAAGTCCTTGGGGGATGACCCGAGAGACCCTGGTTTCCGAACCGGGAGGACAACAGCATCGAGCCAGTCTTCAGGGACTGACGAGGACTCCCAGACCCGATTGTACTGATTCAGTAAATACTGAGACGTGCACGGAGGGAGATGACGAAGCATTTCCCGCCGCCGTAGAACCGCAAAGGGCTAAGGCAGACTGAAGCTCAGAGAGAGAGAGAGAAGGGATCATTATAGGGAAGGCGAAGATAAGTACAGAAATTTAAAAGACGAGATTCAAGAATAGGCTTATGAAGAAGGAAGGATTGGGAAAGATGAGAACCAGAACGGATGAAAAATGGGAACCCAGTTCGGTCGCGACATGCAACGGGTCCGCCACAAGAGCACCATGGAGGCAAAGAACAGGCGAGACATCGGGAACGAACTTACCTGCAATCTTGCAGATACGCTTCCAGACTAGTGGTAGAGGAGTTTCGGACGTAACGTTGGAGACATAAGACATCCAGCAAGCACGTTGTGAGAGTTTGAGTTTGTAAACTTGTGAGAAGTTTTGGAATAAATTGAAATTGGTATAAGGAATTTTAGCTCTGAAAATTTCTAAGAATTTTCTTTATTCTTTAACCTTTATTCCTGTCGTGGTATTCAACTAGGTCGCCTGAGGAAGGACTTGCTCAGCTAACAAACCAGTGTAGTAAACAGCTCATTCCTCACTTTGGGACCATGTATGAACAATTGACTAGGCGCGAGCAAACGCCGAGACCCCAATGAAAATTGAAATCCCCCCCACTTAGGCCGCCGACCATCGCCAATCGCCGAAGCGAATCTAACGAGTAGGTCACGGGCTCTCACAACAATAATTTATTGTTGTGTGGTGCCGTATATTTGATCCAAAGCTCACAAAATTAGTCTCAATTTTATTAGTCGAGTGTGAAGAACATTTGCATAACAATAATAATGTGTGGGGGTGTAACGAAAAGACAGTGTTAACCATAACAACTTAGTTTATTCAATAAAGTACTAACTACTACAACAAAACAAAAGAAATGTCAATGACGTTACTCGAAATCCTTCCTGTGACACTATCAATGACAGCTAGACTCCAGCCCCTCGGACTGCATAATGAACTAACTCGAACATAAGCGTGAACACAGAGGAATCAACAAGAAACAAGAACTAACAGATCTATAATCACAATTACAACAAATGACACAGTAGGTTCTGAAATACGTCTCCAGTAACCTCCTAACTGTTCTACGCCTCAGTGCAGTCTACTCCTGCAACAGCGGTTGCAATGCAATCAAATCAGTAGTCTTTCAATGACAACAATAACTAATGGGTTCACTGGCAACTCCAGCACCCTTCCTCAAATTAATCCTTACGTTAACACTCCGTCCCACGGACGATCAACAATCAATAACAATTGATTTACGTTAATAACACAATAACATTTACGTTAATAACAAGGTAACATTTACGTTAAATTAATAACTCTTACAACTGTCACTAGTAACGCGGAAATTACACAACACTCTACCCGTCGAGCATTCAGTGAGAAAATCCCATTAATCCCTGTACTACCAGACAGCTGACTAATCTCTTTACTAGTTACGTTAATTTACGTTAATCGGTTACTAATCACTCAGCGATGGTAAACTCTGATTTACAATGTCCAAAGTGCAAGAGAACGGTAATCACTCGTGATTACCTTTAGAGTAATTAATTACTATCCTCAAGATCAATAATTAAACAATTAAAATACGCAACCTTTCACACTGGCTCAGCAATTTACATTAAGGTATGAATTCCGTCTAAGCCTTCCATACTCAGACCAATTCAGGCTGCTAATAACAGTAATTAGCCCCACGTTTACGTTATTCTAAAATGACGCTACTCCTCCCACGAGTCAATCAAGTGCCGGTACTTCCGGGCAGATGACGACGTTACGTTAATGGAACAATGTAGCCTTCGTGTGAGTCGATCAAACAAGGATCGAGGTTAATTACTTTGACTTCCTGAAACACGTCAATTACCCGGCCCACTGACCGTTAATTACAACAGACAATACTCTAATTCTTATCTGGCTGATGGCTAGGCTCCTTGAGACTACCGTAGCTGCTTGCAGGAAAGTAAATTAACCCAAACGTATTCTACGTTACTCAAATTGTCAAAGAACAAATTCTCTTAAAGCAATGGGCGTTCCCTTGGTTACGTTATATTAATTGTCTCGCAATCACCTCACTGAATACTGGACTTCGATGTCCTACCAGATAACCAGGAGAATATATTTGTATCCAAGTACCCGTCTACAGCCGAGTTCACCCACGACAATGACAAATCACACTAACAAATCACAGTGATTTACGTTACAATCCGGTTGCAATGACAATACTGCAGAACCTAGCAAAATAACATACAGGACATGAACCCTCTAGAACACTGCCCCACAATGACTTTACTGAACTGCAATCACATACGGTGATGCTCAACACTAGCAACAATCACCATCAAATAACAACCCCCTTTGCAATAACACACACGGCAAGTACTCTAATTTCCAATTATTAGAATACTGCACACACTTACTTACTGCTGTAAATGACCCCTAGAACATAGGTCAATATATATCAATCACCTCACAGTAAATAACACAATAACACTGGGTACCGTGACCTGGTTGATACCTGGTTGATGGGGTTCTGGGAGTTCTTCTACTCCCCAAGCCCGGCCCGAGGCCAGGCTCGACTTGTGAGAGTTTGGTCCACCAGGCTGTTGCTTGGAGCGGCCCGCAGGCCCACATACCCACCACAGCCCGGTTGGTCCGGCACTCCTTGGAGGAATAAATCTAGTTTCCTCTTGAAAATGTCCACGGTTGTTCCGGCAATATTTCTTATGCTTGCTGGGAGGACGTTGAACAACCGCGGACCTCTGATGTTTATACAGTGTTTTCTGATTGTGCCTATGGCACCTCTGCTCTTCATTGGTTCTATTCTACATTTTCTTCCATGTCGTTCACTCCAGTACGTTGTTATTTTACTGTGTAGATTTGGTACTTGGCCCTCCAGTATCTTCCAGGTGTATATTATTTGATATCTCTCTCGTCTTCTTTCTAGTGAGTACATTTGGAGGGCTTTGAGACGATCCCAATAATTTAGGTGCTTTATTGCATCTATGCGTGCCGTATATGTTCTCTGTATTCCCTCTATTTCAGCAATCTCTCCTGCTCTGAAGGGGGAAGTGAGTACTGAGCAGTACTCAAAACGGGACAACACAAGTGACTTGAAGAGTACAACCATTGTGATGGGATCCCTGGATTTAAAAGTTCTCGTAATCCATCCTATCATTTTTCTGGCTGTCGCAATATTTGCTTGGTTATGCTCCTTAAACGTTAGGTCGTCAGACATTATTATTCCCAAATCCTTTACATGCTGTTTTCCTACTATGGGTACATTTGATTGTGTTTTGTACTCTGTATTATGTTTAAGGTCCTCATTTTTACCGTACCTGAGTACCTGGAATTTATCACTGTTAAACATCATGTTATTTTCTGATGCCCAGTCGAAAACTTTATTAATATCAGCTTGAAGTTTTTCAATGTCCTCAGCCGAGGTAATTTTCATACTGATTTTTGTGTCATCTGCAAAGGATGATACGAAGCTGTGACTTGTATTTTTGTCTATATCTGATATGAGAATAAGGAAAAGCAGCGGTGCAAGGACTGTACCCTGAGGTACAGAGCTTTTCACTGCACTTGGACTAGATTTTATATGGTTGACAGTTACTCGCTGAGTCCTGTTTGACAGAAAACTGAGTATCCAGCGTCCTACTTTACCGGTTATTCCCATTGACTTCCTTTTGTGTGCTATCACGCCATGGTCACATTTATCGAAAGCCTTTGCGAAGTCCGTGTATATCACATCAGCATTCTGTTTCTCTTCTAATGCCTCAGTGACTTTGTCGTAGTGCTCAAGTAGCTGTGAGAGGCACGATCTTCCCGCTCGAAATCCATGTTGGCCTGGGTTGTGAAGGTCATTGGTCTCCATGAAATTGGTGACCTGACTCCTAATCACTCTCTCAAATACTTTTATGATGTGCGATGTTAGTGCAACTAGTCTATAATTTTTTGCCAATGCTTTGCTCCCTCCCTTGTGTAGAGGGGCTATGTCTGCTACTTTAAGTGCATCTGGTATCTCCCCCGTGTCCAAGCTCTTCCTCCACACTATACTGAGTGCCTGTGCTACCGGCACTTTGCATTTCTTTATAAATATTGAATTCCATGAGTCTGGACCTGGGGCCGAGTGCATGGGCATGTTTTCAATTTCTTTTTCAAAATTTAGTGCGCTCGTATTTATATCAGTTATATTTACAGGGGTTTGAATATCCCGCATAAAGAAATTGTCTGGATCTTCCACCTTTATGTTGTTTATTGGAGTGCTAAACATGTCCTCATACTGCTTTTTTAGGATTTCACTAATTTCTTTGTCATCCTCCGTGTATGAACCTTCACTTGTACGAATAGGTCCAATACTGGCAGTGGTTTTTGCTTTTGATTTCGCATATGAGAAGAAATATTTTGGATTTTTCTTTATTTCCTGAATTGCTTTCTGTTCTAACTGCCTTTCTTCAGTTCATATGAGTGTTTCAATTTCCGCTCGATTTCTTCAATCTCCCTATTTAAATTATTCCTTCTTTGACGGGAAATTCGTGTCTGCATAAGCAGTTCCGTTATTTTTTTCCTGCGTTTATAGTGTCGTCTGCGTTCTCTTTCTACGTTAGATCTCTTTCTGGCTTTCCTCAAAGGAACATGTTTCAGACAGACTTGATACGCTTCTGAAGTCAGTTTTTCTATTCCTTCTGTAGGACTTGTATTATTTAGAACAGTTCCCCATGGAATGTTTGTAAGTTCCCTGTTTATTATCTCCCAGTCTATCCTTTTATTATTAAAATTGAATTTGCTGAATAGCCCCTCTCGCTTTATCAACGTTTTAGGTCTATTCTGAGTATTGATGGTAGTTTGCACTTCAATGAGTTTGTGATCTGAGTATGTGGTATCTGATATCGTAATGTCTCTGATAATGTCTTCATTGTTCGTAAAGACCAGATCTAGAATATTTTCATTTCTCGTTGGCTCCGATATCTGCTGATTGAGTGAAAATTTGTCACAGAATCTAAGTAGTTCTCTAATCTGTGGTTGGTTAGGTCCTGATAGATTTCCTGGTATAATATTATTGTTTGCTATTTTCCACCTGAGACTAGGCAAGTTGAAGTCACCTAGGAAGATAATATCAGATATCGGGTTCTCCAAATTATCAAGGCTATTCTCTATTTTGCTTATCTGTTCTGTGAATTCCTCAGCCGTTGCATCTGGCGGTTTGTATATTAGTATAATCACTAAATTTATTTTCTCTATTTTTAATCCCAGTACCTCTACCACCTCATTTGTAACGTTTAGGAGCTCCGAGCATACAAGGTCTTCCCTAATATACAGACCCACTCCTCCATGTGACCTAATTTTCCTATCACACCTGTATAGGTTATATCCTGGAATCCAGATCTCACTGTCCAACAATTCCCCTGCATGGGTCTCTGTGAAAGCTCCAAATACTGCATTTGACTCCGTGAGGAGGCCATTTATGAACTGTACTTTGTTGTTTGTTCTTGTTTTCAGTCCTTGTATGTTGGCAAAGATGAATGAGGTTACTCTATTAGTGATAGTTTGAATGGGAGACTTTTTCGGCAAGTCCATTAATCGTGGACATAATGAGTTTGTTCTGACCAGTACTGATTGTTGACACTTCGATTATATTATATATATATATATATATATATATATATATATATATATATATATATATATATATATATATATATATATATATATATATATATATATATATATATATATATATATATATATATATATATATATATATATATATATATATATATATATTAGTATATTTTGGTAGCAGTCTTTCCTGTAGACATATATTATTAAATATGACCGAAAAAGTAAGATTAATAATTCTAACACGAATTTTCTCAATCTTTCGTACATTACGCTTCACTGTTGGAGGTAAATCAAAAATCACTTCTCCAAAATTCATTTTTATTTCTAGTCTGACGCGACACGGGCGCGTTTCGTAAAACTTATTACATTTTCAAAGACTTCACAAATACACAACTGATTAGAACGTATCTCTGATTTTATATCTACATTTGAGTGAGGTGGGAGGGGTGATGTGGCATTAACACAAGACAGAACAAGAGGGGATATTAATAGGGTATTAAAAGTATCAACACAAGACAGAACAGAAACAATGGGTATTGAATAGAAGTGTTTGTAGAAAGCCTATTGGTCCATATTTCTTGATGCTTCTATATTGGAGCGGAGTCTTGAGGTGGGTAGAATATAGTTGTGCAATAATTGGCTGTTGATTGCTGGTGTTGACTTCTTGATGTGTAGTGCCTCGCAAACGTCAAGCCGCCTGCTATCGCTGTATCTATCGATGATTTCTGTGTTGTTTACTAGGATTTCTCTGGCGATGGTTTGGTTATGGGAAGAGATTATATGTTCCTTAATGGAGCCCTGTTGCAACAGGGCTCCATTAAGGAACATATAATCTCTTCCCATAACCAAACCATCGCCAGAGAAATCCTAGTAAACAACACAGAAATCATCGATAGATACAGCTATAGCAGGCGGCTTGACGTTTGCGAGGCACTACACATCAAGAAGTCAACACCAGCAATCAACAGCCAATTATTGCACAACTATATTCTACCCACCTCTAGACTCCGCTCTAATATAGAAGCATCAAGAAATATGGACCAATAGGCTTTCTACAAACACTTCTATTCAATACCCATTGTTTCGTGTTCTGTCTTGTGTTGATGAAATTAATACCCTATTAATACCACCTCTTGTTCTGTCTTGTGTTGATGAAATTAATACCCTATTAATGCCACCTCTTGTTCTGTCTTGTGTTAATGCCACATCACCCCTTCCACCTCACTCAAATGTAGATATAAAATCGGAGATGCGTAGGTTCTATTCAGTTGTATATTTGTGAACTAAAGTCTTTGAAAATGTAATAAGTTTTACGAAACGCGCTCGTGTCGCGTCAGACTAGAAATAAAAATGAATTTTGGAGAATTGATTTTTGATTTACCTCCAACAGTGAAAAGAAATGTACGAAAGATTGAGAAAATTCGTGTTAGAATTATTAATCTTACTTTTTCGGTCATATTTAATAATATATATATATATATATAATATATATTAATATATATTAGGCTATATTAATATATTAGGCTACATGTGTCAGCAGTAAATATATATATATATATATATATATATATATATATATATATATATATATATATATATATATATATATATATATATATATATATATATATATATATATATATATATATATATATATATATATATATATATATATATATATATATATATATATATATATATATTTACTGCTGACACATGTAGCCTACAGCTATCAAACGTTATTGGGAACTCTAAGGAGAATCTCACACTCCTTAAATCACATCACATGGGTGAGTGATTTATCGATCACGCATGTCGATAAACACTCGAGAGTTACGTTACTCGACAGAGCGGTGGCGGTCTCTCTAGACAGCCACGTCACTCACCAAAACTCACCAAAATTACGTTAATTAATACTGCAACCACAATATATATTTATATAAATCACACTTGTCACGGCCCTGGGAACAATACAAGAAATTAAATCCACACTGTGGTATACTCCACAATAATCATTGCCAGGAATCACTGGCGTTACACATACCTGAGTGCTCAGTGTTGGAATTCCACACCTGCAAGACCACACATGGAAATGATATCATTCCGTCCCACGGACGATCAAAATGACTACCACAATGAAATAATATACTTATTACATGGACATCCTCTCAGTCCTTGGCTAATCTATGTATACTTTGTTCCCCGTGTGTACCCACACACACACACACTGTACGTCTGTGTACACCAGACTTAAGTCCCTCTGGACTGACAAGATGACAACACAGGTGATTAATCTCCTCGCCCACAATTCACTCCACCTGAACAGGTGCTGTGTGACAATGTGACGGAACACTTGACCTCGAATTCAAGCTTTAGAGACTACTAATCACCAGAAATACACACATAGGTACTTACTCATTCACACTGCCGGCTTTACACTCCATTCCCATACATCAGGCTCCCCGCTATAGGTGGCTGGCTCGTCCCAAGTGGCGTAAGCGGCGGTAGTATTTGTTCGAAAAATTGGCGCACACTCGAACCCCTCCCACTCAACACGGCTGAGTTCGCACCCTCGACTCCCCGGTGAAGTGAAGCGTTCATACCCAGGTGACGCGCACAACGATAGCGTCTCACACAAACAGGAAATTTGCCTTAACACTGACACGAATTTCCCCGTTCCCATCAACTGCTACAGAGCACTAGCAAGTCTAATCAACACTGGTATGGGATCTACGAGTCTGTTGCTGCTCGTATGCACATTCCCCCCACGATCCCAGATCACTGTACCTCTACCCCCTGCATACAATAATGTCTTAAACCCCTCCAAGCGACGACTTCGGCTGGATTCTGTGACGACCGTTGTCGTCAGGCTGTGTCGTCAGGCGTTGTCGTGAAGCAGGAAGCATCAGCAGTTGAGTAGTCCAGCCACCACGACGCCCTATACTTCAATTTGGCCGAATTGAGTACAGAGAGCGTCTTGACAAGGTGGCAGCTGGATTCAGAATGAGGCTACACCGGCTCTCCCCACGTCCTTCTCGAAATAACCAATGAGAGGAAGGCATACAGCGGCCTACCCCTCTCATCCAATCAGCGACGGTGTAGCATAGCCCCTAGGGCAGCTCCAAGATGGCCGACCAACATGGCGGCTCAAGATGTTTACCAAGATGGCGGCTGTCTCCATGACAACGACACAAGTGGCTAGCGAGCGCGGGAGGCCCACAGCTTACCCCACGCCTGGGCCTAGCCGTTCCCGTGCAAAATCGAGTCTGGCCTCAAAGCCATACAATGAGATGATGCTATCAGCTCTAGCACTGTCCACAGACATGCCACCCCGGCCAGGGTAACATTTATGGACTGCTGATGATTGGGGCTCTCACATGAGCCCAAACACTAGATGTTTCGGTTGCTGGTTACCAAACTTAAGTCCGCCCACTTAACAAGTGCACTTAACAAGTGTACTGGCTCCCACAGGCATAAGAGCACTATTGTAAGTGAGCTGGTGAACCATCTCCTCACACACGTTTAGCTGCACGGATGGTCCTACGGGCCACCGCACTCGCCTTCCGAAACAAAAGAAAAGACTCAACCGTCTGTCGGCGGCGATGTCTCTTCCAGGCTGCACGCTTACAGCGGACAGCCTGAGCACAGTCCACATTCTACCAGGGAACGCACTTCCGCGTTCCCCGAGAGGAAGAGCGAGGAGTAGAGCAGAGGGCAGCGTCAAAGACAGTGTCATGAAAAAGAAGGAGGGTGCAAGGGAGAGGCAGAATGGAGAGGTCGGAAATAGTAGCATGGAGAGTAAAGAGGCGCCAGTAAGCCTCGGCAAACCGCCACCTAGAGAAGGAGAGAGGAGGCTGAAAAGAGAAAAAAAGTAACAAGGATAGGAAAATGGTCACTGCCATGGAGGTCATTAAGGACGCACTACCCGAAATCTAAGGAAAGGGATGACGAGCACAGAGAAAGATCCAGACAGGAAAGGGAGCGAGTAGGAGAGTCCAAATAAGTGGGCTCACCAGAATTAAGAAGGGGCAGGGAAGAAGAGAGGATGAAAGGTTCAAGGAGGCGACCCCGGGTGTTTGTCAGCACATCACCCCAAAGGCCATGATGACAATTGAAATCACCCAGCAGGAGCACAGGCTCCGGCAAGGAGTCTAGGAGGTGTTTAAGATCGGGAAGAGAAAGTGGGGGGGAGATAAATGGAACAAACCGTGTACCATCTACACACAAAGACATGGGCAGCAGAACAGTGGAGAGGCGAGGAAAAAAGTAAGGGGACAAAGGGAACATCTGAGCGAACCAAGACAGCATAAGAAATATGGGCCCCAGCATCAGCTTGGGGGGAAGGGGGGGGAGAGAAAAGAATAGCCACGGAAGCGACCAGGACGAGCACCAAGAATCGGCTCCTGGAGACAGACACAAAGGTGCGAAAACTATGAAATTAGAAGTTGGAGGTCAAGGAAATTGGCGTAATATCCACGGATGTTCCATTGAAGAACAGACATCGGCAAAAAGAGAGAGGAGAGCAACAGAGAACAAAGAAGAAACATAGGTGAAAAAGGAACACAGCACGTTTAAGAAGTACAGGGTCAGGATCAGGGTCAGCGAAGTCAGGGTTAGGGGGCATGGGTAAACTGAGTAAAGAAGGGAAAGAAGCAGGAGGAGAGACCAGAGGTGGACGAGCAGGGTCTAGAGGAGGAGAAGGAGGAGGGGCAAAAAGGGGGGAGCACACCTCAGCAAGGGCAGTAACCAAGATGGAACCGGGAGCTAAAGAAACCCCACAGTAGGAACAGGGGGCTCCATCACCGAAGCAGGAGGGGAAGGAACGATAGAATCAGAGATAGGGGGTGAAGAAGAAAGCGAAGCATTCTTACCTACCAGGGAGGAGAAAGAAGAGGAGCCAGGTTTCTGCTTCTGACTCAAAGAGACAGGGTGTCAGGGGACATATTTTTCCTGCTCTCTCGTGCACTGAATTAAGTACGAAATTGCAGTGCACCAGTGATGTGCACCGTGATTCAACTTTCTGAATATAACTTTTCCACAGTCGTGTTGGGTGTCGTTGGACAGCCCATGACATTTGCTAGCCATTGATGTCATTCTGATTGCTGTATCAGGTCTGTGTAGGAAATTACAGGAGGGAGTTGATTTCAGGGAAATTTTGTACAAGTCAAGTGTAGAGAGGGAGGTATGGGGGGTTAACGGCGTAGACCACCCCCCCTATCACGTGTCCACCTCGTGTGAGAGGGGGTAGCGTCATGGGGCAGGTGCGCCATTGGCTAAGGCTCTCGGGCCTCAGGAATGCTGAACCGTGATTGGCCAAGACGCTGAGGGGTACCACATGGTACCCCAGGCATAGAGTTGGCGGGAAAAGACATTCTTACCTAGGACGTTGCTTGGGGTGGTCGCATTTCCCGTGCTAGGCCAAGCATCGGGAAATACCGCCTGCAACGTGACTAAAGTCACGCCTATCATCTTGCTATCTTTCCGTGTGCCGTGCGTAAGAATCCGGTAATCGGAAAGGGGCTTGTACCAAACCGTGTGAACTTGTCATCTAGCCGCGTAATTGTGGGACGCCATCTTAGAGGAACTGGACTGAGTGAGGCGTTAATTATCGGGCTACGAAAATGACATTCGCCGTCTATCGTATCTGTGTTTGAAGATACTGCTGTGAGACGTGCTAGAGAAGGTTTCAGTGTTATGAGAGAAACCTTAAAAGTTTTAATTCTGAGGAACAGTGAAGGACTCCGTCTCGGGTCTCGTGTACCGTCGTATCCTGGGGTACTGTTTAAGTGGAAGGGCGTGGTACCGCATCCCTGCTGTTGTGCGCGCATCCTGGCCTGCCTAAGCTGGTGTGTGTCTGCGCCACCCTGGTCTCTGTGTGTGGAGCTAACCCCGTGGTCTAGGACCCTGTGCTCCACCTGACCACGTGTAGGAAGTGAGGACGCCTACGTCATCATCCAGCAGCAGCAGTGGGAGTGTGATTGAAGTGTATGTGTGAGTGCGAGAAGGTTGCGGGCCCACATGATTGATGTACGTACACTGTTTCCGTTTGGGTAATAAAACTCTGAAGCTGGGTTCGCCCCCAGTGTTCCGTCTGTCCTCTGTCCCTGTGACCACCTGGTGAGGTGAATGGGAATTGGAGACGTGTGAGTCTACCCTGTTTGCCGCCATCAAGTTGAGGTTGGGCCCAACTGTGATTTATGACGTGTGTGAAGACACCTAGTGACACATTCTGAGGTAGAGTAAAGTGAGTTATTTGCTTCTATTTTTTTCTATGTGCCGCGTATGTATTCCTGTAATTTGATTCCCTTTGTCAGCAGTGAAAAGTGGTAACAGGGAGATTTCCCTTGGTTTTAAATTTTACTGTTGTGTTGTGGTAAAGTGTGAATTATTGGTGGATAATTTACTGAGGGAAGTCATTTACAAGTTTTGCCGTGAGTGGCAAGGATGTACTGTGTTGTACTGTGATGTACTGTGTTGTACCGTGTGTAAACCGTAGACAAGTTTGACCTTGGTGGAAGGCGTTGTGTACTGTGAAGGATTCCGTGAGAATTAAAGTCAGTTAACGTCACCGGGGGTCACGATTTACTTAACGAGGTCACTTGTTCGTTGAACATTGTTGGGATTAACGTAGGGACGTGTAAAGGCAACAGTCACAGTGAAGTTCACGCAGTGGAGGAATTGTCAAGTGAAGACTAACGTAGTGTTAACGATTTAACGAGCTGTCGTTAATTGAGTGATTAACATAAGGGGTTGACGGTCTGTTATGATCGGGGTCAATTGCGCTGTAATTAAGCTGCTGTAATTCGTTGGACTGATCAGCTCTGTCTGCGGACAGGGCGATTAAGCACTCGTAGCTAATTAAAGAGGATTAGTAACCGCCACTTAGTGAATTCACCAGGTGTTGATGTTGTTTACACGGAGTATTGGAACATTGTGTGTGGTACAGTAGTCTACCCTCGTTAAGGTAATCTTGTCGTAAGACCGGAAGAGAACTGTCAGTTGAGAGACAGTAGGCTTTATCAATACTCGTCTGAATTAATAGGCTGTAGTATTCTAGTAATTAATTGGGAATTACTCACCGAATGCTTTCAAGTTGATGTAATTAATTGATTTACGAGTTATTGCTGCCATTTAAGTGTCGTTGAGACACGTGTGTATTAACGTAATTGTTTAAATTCAATTAGTGTAACTTTTGTTTTGATTGTCCTGAGAGACAAGTGTTAACGTAAGATTTTTTATAAGGGGTTATCATTCTTGGATTAACCGCCTTGTTACTTGGTACCTCGTTGAGGGCAGCGAGCGCCAGTCAAGTCTTTGTGATTATAGTATTGGTCACCGTGAAGCCGTGACAATATTGATTGCAAGCTTGCGTCACCAGTGGGCACCACTGTGTTCAGTTAGTGTCATTGTTCAGTCAGCGACGACGGGATAAGGATACCGTGGGTCCATCAGGCTGTTGATTAGCTGTTCTTTAATGTGCCACTGTAGTGACAGTAAAGTAACGTAAATTCACTGTGTAGTAGTTTTAGTCTTGTTTTGTGAATAAATTGTTTTGTTATAGAAAACGGTCGTTTACGTCAAACCTTCCAATATTACTGCCCCACATTTCATGTTCTGCAACGCTTTGCCTGCTTATGTTCATATTAAGTCTGTATCTAAAGCTCGAGTCCATTGCACAGCACCACACTTCTATAAATAAGAGGTGAGAATCCGTCGGCTACCCTTTATTAGTTGTTAACTAGGAGGAGCCAGCGACCTAAGTGACAGGTGTTACCCGAGTGGTTTCGCCTGGCGGTTTGCTCCCGCGGTCCTATGATCTTAGGCTTTAAGATTAAATATCTGCCACTGGCAGCTCTTGCTGTTTAAGGTCTGCCTCTCTTGCGAGATAGTTACGATTAACGTAACATCAATAGGACTTAATTCTTTTGATAACCTGTCAAAGAAAAAAATCTCACACAGGCGTTCCAGCAGCAATGTACTGGGCAACAGACTCCAGCGTCTCGATAGGAGAAGAAGAGTAAGAGCGAACAACACGACCACCAGGAGAGCAATGGACATCGGCCTGCACAGTCAGGCGGTATGGAGAGCCAAGAGACGGAGGAGAATGACGGGAAGGAGGACCAGAGGGAGAGGAGATAGAAGACACAGGAGACCTGACAGACTGGGTAGAAAGAAGGAGAGCGTTAGACAGAGAACCAGGAGGGGGACCCTCTGGGACAGAACGGAGGGAAACAGGGAAGGTGGTGGTGGGCGTGTCCGTGTCTAAGGCTTGGAAGCGGTTGTGAGACTGAGAAAGGTGGGAAGGACGAGGAGAGGAAGAGCGCACCACGCGAGCATAGGAGACGCCAGCAAAAGAGGAGAGAAGATGATGAACTTGGCGCCTAGCCTCAGGAAAAGACAAACGGTCCTGGTGCTTCAAGTTGAGGATGGCCGCCTCAAGTTTGTAACGTATACACGCACGGGAGAAGGTAGGGGTGGGCCTCACCACAATTGAGGCAGCGGGCCTGGGGAGAAGTGCACTCCAACTTAGAGTGACCCTCGCCTCCACACAAGGGACAGAGAGAGAAAGGACTAGAGCATTTGAGAGCACCATGTCCAAATCTCCAGCACTTATTGCAGAGCCGAGGAGATGGATTATACTTCTGAATGGAGCATCTGGTACCAGCAAGAATGAAAGAGGGCGGAAGGGTCCTACCATCAAAGGTAACCTTCACAACCCGAAGGGGCAGACGGCGATGACCATGAGGGGGACGAGTAAACGTATCCACCTGGAGGACAGAATGACCCTGGGCCTCGAGGAAATGCTTGATATCCTTGTGGCAGTCCTTTACATTCCTAACACCGGTCGCAACATAGTGCGAGAGGAGAACAGTGCCAACACAGGCATTCAACCGAGCGTTCTTTGAGACCCGTACAGGGTCTTCTTATCCTCAAAGAAGAAGACCAAAGAAGGCGGTCAAAGAAGACCGCCTTATCCTCGCCAAGGCAGGATAAGGTGGTCAAGCGGGTGGCCACATCCTGAGAAGGAGCAGCAACGACACTGGTACCAAGACGGGTGGAGTTGAAGGTAACAGAGGCATCTACGGAATCGACACGATGTCTATGAAGGGAAAAATCGTCAGGAGGAGTTGAATCTAAAGGATGGAGGTCAAAGTACTTAGTTCACGTAGCAGGACCAAACAAAGCATGGAACGAATTAGTCTGGGAAGGGAGCATACGAGAGCAGCCTTGGCGGGGACGGCGATGAGAACCTTCTTATTGAGAGACAGGTCAAAAGGCGCAGTAGTCACAATAAGAGATGTAGCCGTGCAAGGGGACGAGGCGGTCACCACACCCTGCTTGGGGCTCTACCCAACTATAGAGGAGGGAGGGGATCAAGGAGGAAGAGTCCGGTCTGGGCCTAAACCGGGTTCTATAATGGGGGCTACAGATCCCGGTCTTCCAGGACGGTCCGATTCAGGGGCCTGGTACCCCACCCCATGAGCCGGAGTAAGAGAAGTCGAGTCGTTATCCATGCAGTAAACAAATATCCAAAGAATGGGACCTGGAACCAAGGGATACCACCTACCAGGACAGCCAGGGAGGCCGAGCGCGGGCCAGTGCAGGAAGGGTGCGTCGTCCCGAGCGGTGCTCTCCTTTTCAACAGTAGAGTCCTACTACATCGTCCATTTTCCCACACTGGTGCTAAGACCTCATTCTCCCTATCGTCCCAGCCTGGACACCCAACCACCCACTCAGGGCGGCCCCTCATGGGCGACCCCTACAGCGGGTGGTCCGATGGCTCACAAGGCCCCTACGTGGTGCCCTTCAGCACGTACACCACCCAAAGAGGGGGCAGGAGAGGGGGGCAAAGGCAACCCACACCAGTTCCAGGGAGGTGTACGTGAGCCCCTCCCCACGGCAAGGAGGCACCACAGAGGGGAGAGGAGGTCAGTGAGAGAAATATATGCAATACAAGTCAGTGAGTGGTTTAAGAATACAGGCAGAGGTTGGGCATCTTAGTAAAGTTAGTGAAAATTGGATGTCGATATTTTGGTGACGTGACATGACGCTAGCATGACGTTGCAGCACCACTTTAGTTGCCGCAGTCGTCAGAGGAAGTCATAAGTTCGAGCTTCCCAGGAATATTGAAGAATATGGCCCTGGATGAAGTGTTTGAGTGATGACTACATTGCATAACTGTTGAGGAAGCTGCCAAGGAAGTGACGCACGTTACCTCCCTGGATCTGTAAAGATTTGGAGCCGACTTGATGCCTAGTGGTGGTCGTACCTGTGTGGAACTAAATCGTGGTATCCTCAGGTGAAGGAGGATAAGGAGGTGTCTTTGTGTGGGGGCCTGCCAGACGATTGTGTGAACTCAAGTCAGGAGCAAAGAGCTATGTGAGCTCATTGTGAGAGGCAGTCTTAAGGAAACTTTGTTGGACGTCTCAGAGGACATGATCCTGGAGCGCTCTCAAGTTACAGATTCTGTTCAGTAAGTAATTATCAAAAGAAGGCACCAAACTGGGAGGGCTATGTAGCACCATCAAATGTTCAAGATAATCAGAGGGCGCTAAATATCACAAAGGATGCCAATACGAGAACAGAAACGCATAAGGCGAACGATATCAAAAATATCCGAGAAACCAAGAATACTATCGAGAGACAAGCGACCGCGGGGGACGGTCGGAAAACAAGACACACGCTTGTCCCAGAAGTCAGGACATTCAACAAGGATATGCACGACCGTAAGAGCGACAATGCAATTAGGACGATAAGGAGCAGGGCGGCGCTCTATCAAGTGATCATGAGTTAAGCGAGTATGGCCAATATGCAACCTCGCCAGAGCCGTTTTGAAGCCATGATCGGTGGCCCAAGATGACACGGAATCAATCGCAAGTTGAAACCGGCATTGAGGGAGAGGCGAATCATCACCCTGACAGCAAAGGGTAAGATCATCGACATAGAGAGCGGAGAAGATGCCTGAAGGAAGAGAGGAAAGAAGACCATTGAGGTCAACCAGAAAAAGAGTAGTGCTCAGAACACTACCCTGGGGCACACCTTCGTATTGCTGAAAAGAGGCAAAGAGAGCGGTACCAAGCCTCACCCGAAAGGAACAACGAGATAGGAAGCTGCAGAGAAAGAGAGGGAGACGACCACAAAGGCTAGAAGAATGAAGCTGGGATAGAATGTAATACTGCCAAATGATATCATAAGCCATTTCCAGGTAAAAAAGGACGGCAACAACGGAGGTCTTCGCAGCAAAAGCAGAACGAATATAGACCTCCAAGTCCACCAGGACATCTGTTGTGCTGCGGCACTTGCGGAAACCAAATTGAGAAGGGGAGA
This sequence comes from Procambarus clarkii, assembly GCF_040958095.1. Lineage (NCBI taxonomy): Eukaryota > Metazoa > Arthropoda > Malacostraca > Decapoda > Cambaridae > Procambarus > Procambarus clarkii. Next base: position 38,228,926 of record NC_091173.1, read on the forward strand.
GGAGGTGATGGTGTTTCAGGAACCACATCAGACAAACATTAACCATACGTTCAAAGAGTTTGCAGGCACAACTTGTAAGGGCAATAGGGCGAAAGTCCTTAGGCGATGTTTCCAGAGACCCTGGCTTGCGAACAGGGAAGACAACAGCATCGAACCAGTCCTCAGGGACTGACGACGACTCCCAGATCCGATTATACAGACTCAGTAAATACTGAGACGTGCACGGAGGGAGATAGTGAAGCATATCATAATGAATGCCATCGAAGCCCAGGCAGTAGAACTGCAGAGGGCCAGGGCAGAACAAAATTCAGAGAGAGAGAAGGGATCGTTATAGGGAAGTCGAAGACGAGTGCAGAAATCAAAAGGACGAGACTCAAGGACAGATTTACGAAGAAGAAAAGATTGGGGAAGATGAAAACAAGAGCTAACAGAAGAAAAGTGGGAACCCAGTTCGGTATCGACCAACAACAAGTCCTCCACAAGAGTACCACGGAGGTGAAGGACCGGTGAAATATCGGGAACAAACTTACCCGCTATCTTGCGGATACGCTTCCAGATCTGGGGCAGAGGAGTTTGGAACATAATGGTGGAGACATAAGATAACCCAACATTCACGTTTAGCTGTAAGAATGGCCCTACGGGCCATTGCACTCGCCTTCTGAAAGAAAAGAAAAGAATCAGCCATCTGCCGACGGCGGTGTCTCTTCCAGGCTGCACGCTTACAACAGACAGCCCGAGCACAGTCTGCATTTCAATAAAGAGCGCACTTCCGTGGACCCAGAGAGGAAGAGCGAGGAATAGAGCGGAGGGCAGCGTCGAAGACGGTGTCATGAAAAATGAGGAGAGAGCGAGGGAGAGGCAGAAGGGAGAGGTCAGAGAGAGCAGCACTGAGGGTAAATAGGTTCGAGTCCGCCTTAGCAAACTGCCATCTAGGGAAGGAAAGGGGAGGATGAAAAGAGAAAAAGGAAACAAGGAAACAAGTTTCATGGTAAAAGAAATGGTCATTACCATGAAGGTCATCACGAACCTGCCACGTGAAATCTAAGTAAAAAGAAGACGAGCAAAGAGAAAGATCAAGACAGGAAAGGGTGCGAGTCCGAGAGTCCAAATGCGTGGGCTCACCAGAATTCAGAAGAGGCAGGGAAGAAGAGAGGATAAACGGCTCAAGAAGGCGGCCCCGGGTTTTTGTCAGAACATCACCCCAATGGGAATGACGACAACTGAAATCACCTAGCAGGAGCGCAGGCTCCAACAAGGAGTCCAGTAGGTGTTTCAGATTGGGAAGAGAAAGCGGGACACTCGGAAGGAGATAAATCGAACAAACGGTGTACCATTTCCCCACAAAGATACGAGAAGCAGAACAATGGAGAGGCGAAGGAAAAAGTAAGGGGACAAGGGGACCTCAGAGTGAATCAAGAGAGCAGAAGAGTTAGGAGCCCCAGCAACAGCTGGGGGGGGGGGGGAGAGAAAGGAATAGCCACAAAAGCGACCAGGACGAGCACCAAGCATCGGCTCCTGGAGTCAGACACAAAGGGGCGAAAATCGTGAAATCAGAAGTTGGAGTTCAAGGAAATTGACGTAATAACCCCGAACGTTCCATTGAAGAATAGACATCGACGAGAAGAGAAAGGACAACATCAGAAAACAAGGAAGAAACAAAGGCGAAAGAGGAACATAGAACGTTAACCCCTAAACTGTGTTGCCTCTAAATATGACACCCCCGCAGTGCGCAGGAAATAAATTCTCTGGAAAAAATTCTTTTTTCTTTTTAAAGTGTCAAAACCCCTTCTCTCAGTATGGGTATGTAAAAAAAAAGTCGAAATTGTACTTACTTTGGCTGCTATGGGGTCCGTAAGTTGGGGGTGTGATGTCATCATTCCCCGTGTGCCCGTGCCGTAAGCTTTCGGGGCCGGTGGGGCGCTCGGGGCGGGGCGCGCGAGTTGCCGCGAATATATTATCGTTCATTTTTTGTGCACCTTTCCAAATACATTTTCATTGTTTTTACGTGCCAATCCAATGTATAATGAACACGTACACTATATTATCGCAGTACAACATCCGTACTGTCAATAGACACTGTGATACGTGCATCGCAAACAAGTTCACTTATCCTGCACAATTTCCAATGTATCATGCCTAATATATTTATATTTACACTTTATATACACACTATACAGTATCACACACTATATACACACACCATAAACACACTCAGTACTCCGCGAGTGTGTGATATGCTGCGAAACAGCCAACGGGGCAGAGTGGCACCTTGCACTCCACGCACCAGGTGCTGATACATCTTCGTTTTTGTTCTCTGTGGGTAGTGTTCCTGCATACTATACACACACGTTTACCCTTCTCCCGTGATGCTGTGCCTGGCATATACTCGAGCATATTTACTCCGAAGTTCTCATTACCCCTCAATCTGTCTGGAGCTGCATGTGGCATTGTTGCTTGCACTCCACGTGGTACAACAGAACCCTCCTTGCCATACTTTACTAGCAGCTGTGACACAACACCAGCACTGAATGTACGTATAGACGGTCTCCTGCCAGATTTTACTAGGTACATATTAAAGCAGTTGAGTACTGCAACATCCATGAACAGTCTGGCTTATACACGGTGTTGCGTGTCTGAAAGTGGACTTTCCCACTGTCCAACATGGCACCGGTGTGAATCGTAGTCAGCATATTCACCTCGCGTCTGTCCTTCCAGCGCACTGACAGCGTATTGTCACACTTGCGCAGCTGGCACTCACCCACTGCTATATCTATACCGAACACTGGCATTTCCTTCCTGTGGCCCTTCACAGTGCCACATACGCCGGTGTTGTGGGCAAGGAGGTGTCTGGTCAACAAGGGGCTGGTGTAATAGTTGTCGGTGAACAGTACATGCCCCTTGTTCAGCAACGGTTCCATCAGGGTTTTTACGAAACTGCCAGAGAACCCGTGTTCATCTTGAGCCGGTATGTCGACGTCTGTACCAGAATATAATATCATGTCCAAGACGATACCAGTCTCACAGTCGCACAGCACAAAAAACTTCAGTCCAAATCGGTGCCGCTTTGATGGGATGTACTGCTTGAATGCCAGTCGCCCCTTGAACAGTACCAGCGACTCGTCAATAACCATATTCTGTCCAGGTACAAAATAATCCCTGAACTTCCCTTTCATGTCACTGAACATCTTCTGTACTTTCCACAGTCTGTCGTGTCTGTCCTCATTTGCATTATTCTCGAAATGCAGGCACATGAGAATCAAGAGAAACCTATCACGCGATATGTACAGGTTGAACACGGGTGATAGAACAAGGCTGTCTTTGCTCCAATAATCCTGGATGACAGCTTTCTCAGAGTGCTTCATCATCATACTGAGTGCCAGAAACACGTACATTTAGTCGATTGTCATGTCCTTCCATCGTGTGAGGCGTGAGGCAGGTAAAATGCCATCGTCTATGAGGCTGTGAGCGAACCTGTTTGTCTCAGTCACAAGATGCGTCATGAATACATTGTCAAAATATGCCTGAAAATATTACATGTCTGCCATATCATCACCAGTATATGGGAATAATGGTATAACACCAAAATCGCTATCATCAAAGTTGGTATTTGAGGGACAAATGTGGTGCAATCCTCCCACACAAGTACACTAGGGGGTTTGGTGTTGGCGCCAACACCACGGCCAACACCACCACGAGCACCAAAACTACGGCTACGTCGTCTGCTGCTTCTGTTGGAGCTGTGTGAGGGTATGCTAGGCGCTGAGGCAGATTTACGTACTGTAGGCCTACCACGAATAAATGATGAGAGGGCCACTGTCGTTGTCCACATGCTGTGAGGCACGCTGCCGCCTGCCACGGCGTGTTGCTGAGGCAGCAAAACCCCGCCTGGTAACACCACCGCTGCTCGTACTCGGGTCGTCCACACTACTCGTATCGTATCGGAGCCAATGTCACTGAAGCCCGAGAAAGATTCGTCACATGTACTATCAGTGAATAAACTACTAGCATCTGGGGACAGACATGATGGTGGTGATGATAACAGTGTTGACCCAGGGTGGCGAGGCAGGCCGGGCGAGACACGTGTACCACACACACTCGCCACATCTTCCAATTCCGTCTCTTCCTAACTCGTATCAGATCTCTGAGTAAGGTCTTTCTCTGGATCATAGTCTAGGTCATCATCCAGAGCACCGTCATCATACAAAATATCGCGTATTTCCTCCTCAGAGAGTCGTTTTCCATGACCGCGTGTCACCGTGGAGCGGGAGCTTGTAGAGGATGCGTCAGACATGGTTGCTGCTGTGAAACTGAGGCTCCCCACGGCCGCAGGGCATGCTGGGATTTTTTTTAAGATGGCAGACGATCACTGGGGCCCCCACCCACCCATACGATACCCGCGTCACTGCGCGCCAGTTTTGAATGGAACGTGAAAAATAAAAATACCCGGAGGCGCGTTGCGCAAACCAGATGCGAGCCTGCAGGCGCGTTGCGCAGTTTAAGGGTTAAAGAAGATCAGGGTAAGCAAAGTTAGGGTTAGGGGGTTAGGGGGCATGGGTAAACTGAGCAAAGTCGGAGGGAAGGAAGCGGGAGAACAGACCAGAGGTGGACGGGCAGGGTCCGGAGGAGGAAGAAGAGGAGGAGATAACCGAGAGGAGCAGTCAAGGACAGCAGCAGGAACAGGAGGAATATAAAGAGGGGAGCACACCTCAGCAAGGACACCAACTGAGAAGGAAGCGAGGGCCAAAAAAAAACTCCATAGCAGGTACAGGGGGTGCAATCACCGAAATGGGAGGGGAAGGAGCGAGAGAGAGTCAGAAGTAGGGGCTGAGGAAGAAAGCGAAGCCTTCTTACCCACCGGGGAGAACCCAGCAAACACAGAACATTTGTGGTCGTTTTATATGGTGCCACAAAGGTAATACTGTAACTTTTGACAAATACATATTTTTGACATCCTTAAAACCATTAGATATAACTAAAAACATATATTCTTGAGACACAGGGTTACAGAGACACAGAGAGTAAGAGTGAGAGTGACTGAGAGTGAGTAAGAGTGGGTAAGAATGAGTAAGAGTGACTGAGAGTGAGTAAGAGTGACTGAGAGTAAGAGTGACTGAGAGTAAGAGTGACTGAGAGTGTACTCACCTAGTTATGCTTGCGAATATTGAGCTCTGGCTCTTTGGTCAATGTAAGAGTGAGAGTGAGTAAGAGTAAGAGTGAGTATGAGAGTGGGTATAGAGTGAGTAAGAGTAAGAGCGAGTATGAGAGTGGGTATAGAGTGAGTAAGAGTGACAGAGTAAGAGTGAGTGAGTAAGAGTGACTGAGAGCAAGTAAGAGTGATTGAGAGTGAGTGTAAGAGTAAGAGTGAGTATGAGAGTAAGAGTGAGTGAGAGTAGGAGTGATTAAGAGTAAGAGTGAGAGTAAGAGTGAGTAATAGCGAGTATGAGTAAGAGTGATTGAGAGTAGGAGTAAGAGTGAGTATGAGAGTAAGAGTGATTGTAAGTAAGAGAGATTGAGAGTAAGAGTTATTGGGAGTAAGAGTGACAGAGTAAGAGTGAGAGTAAGAGTAAGTAAGAGTAAGAGTATGAGAGTAAGAGTGATTGAGAGTAAGAGTGATTGGGAGTAGGAGTGAGAGTAAGAGTGATTGAGAGTATGAGTGATTGAGAGTAAGAGTGAGTAGGTGTAAGAGTGAGTTTGAGTCAGACTAAGAGTGTTTGGTGTGAAAGGGTAGCTGGCCAGGGAGGCAAAATGTGATGGTTGGTCACAGCTAGGCTTATTTGGCCTTGTGATCTCTAATGTAGGTTTTTATATATATATTGGATTTTTTGTCCTGTTTTAACTTATAATTATTTAGCAGGAATGTAATACGATATTGCACAGTATTAATGTGACTGTGCATTATTTCCTTGATAATCAAACTTGTTGTTCAAAGATAATATGCAATCTTTGAAGGAAACATTTTGAGAGGGCAAGCTGGCAACTCTGGGCTGGTGGTGAGAGAGCCACACCAGGGTTGCCAGATTGGGCTACACGTAGCGAATTGGGCTACTTTTGAGAGCCGCGCACTCCCAAATTTTTAATTTCGCTACTTGCAACTTTTGGGGCTAGTTTAAAAGCAAGTTGGGCTACTTTAGGCTATTAATATTAAGAAACTCAATGATGATTATTTATGCTTTAATAATGTAATGTGTACAAATCACAGCCGTGTCCAACAGCCTGATTGACCAGACTGAGATTTTTTTCTACGCCTACCTCCCTTAGGAGGTGGACTTCAAGTTTAAAGGCTGCACACGGCAGTTAAGCATGAGTCCAATAGAGAAAGGAAAAGCGGGAGCAAACCGCCAGGCCTCCACCACCAGGGGTGAAAACCTGTCCACATAGGCCGCTGGTTCCTCCTCGTTAAACAGGACTTTAAACTAATAAAGGGTAACCGACGGGTTCTCACAATCAAATATTTATATTTGATGTGGTGCTATGAATTGGAATTCGAATTCCCAAGAACAGCCGCCTTATCAAGATCACATCAACATTTAATCGTATAAAGCAGAACATGGGTGGAAAAGAATGGTTGAAGGGTTGACATCAAAGACCGTTTTCTATAAAATAAACAATTTATTAATAACAATAGAATAAACTACACAACATCGAGTTTACGTAACGTTAATGTCCCTTCAGTGGCACTATAACAAACAGCTAAATAGCAACCCTTGCTGTGCGGCTGCACACTGAACTAACCTGAACACAGGTGTGCCCACTGATGACGCAATATTGCAAATCCAAAAAAAATATCACAGACTAAGTTACACCACAGACAGTGACTCGTTACTTTAATGTCCATCCAGTGGCAATTGCAACACAGCCATTCAACAGCCCCTCGAGAAATGACAGCAGTCTCCATCTTGCTGACTACATGAACTAACTAAACAATGATGGATGCCCACTGATGACATAAGCTTGCAATCAATATTCTCACGGCTTCACGGTGAACAGATACTATAATCACAATCTTACGGGTCCTCCAACCCAACAGGAGAGATCCACGTAACTAGGCGGGTAGTCCAACAGTGATCCCCCCTATCACAACCTAATGTGAACACTCTTTGCAACTTCCTGCAAGAAGTTGCACTGTAAACAGTAAACGAAGCCAGGCAAGGTGGGATTCTGAGACCCAGCTCCAGTAATCCCTAAGTTACTTTACTCTCGTCACCAGACGATAAACAAAAGAAAATTGCCTTAATCAATTACAAAATTGATTATGTGATTAATTACGTTAATTAACTGATCACAGAAGTCAGCAACAAAGTACTACGTTAATCACAAACACTTGTCTCTCTTAGACAACAACATGATGGAACTCTACGTTAATCATTAACACTTGTCTCTCTTAACACAAGTCATCTTGTTAACAATAACTCAAGATTCTTGCATTACATCACACTTGACTCCTTGCAAGTATTCAGTGAGTAACTCCTAATTAAGGTCAAACGGACCACTAATTACACCCCCTCGAGTTACGTTAACTAAGCCTACCACAAACTTGGTAGCTTCTCAACAATCAATGTCAAAATTTACTTTAATGAGTGTTAATTACCCTAATTATCCCCGAGCAATTAATTAACTGTCACCAGGACCGATAATTAATCATACATAAATACGTCTCACTCCGCACTGCCTAAGCAGGTCTCAACAACCATTGTGAATTCACGGGCGAGGAGTTAATTACTCCACTAATTAACATGAGTGCATCTTAATCCACTGTCACCAGACAGGATATGATTAATATAACGAGTTATGCTAGCTCCATGACCTCGCTTTACCGAGTCATTTGAGTCCTCAAGACCCCAGACGTTAATTACTCCACTAATTGACATGAGCCACTAATTGCAATACTCCAGAAAGGCAATTAGTCTCGAGCAAATTACGTTAACACAAATACAGACAGACTCTGACAGCTCCTCTCCCACTACGTGAATTCATGAGGAGAATGCTAATTAATAATTAGCTAGAGTGGTCAATTAGTTGTCACAGGGACAATTAATTGCACCGGAAACGTATCTCAACAAGCTCAACACTGTTCTTCTTTAGCAGCTATCAGTCACTCAACAATAAGTGTGCAACCCCTTATCCAGTTAATTCCCATTAATTAACTCACTGAATCCTTAAGTCCTCAACACAACTTAAAGAAACAAAGAAACACACTAAAGATTGATAACCCAAATGAATTTTTCATGGATATGATACCATCATCAAATCATATATCAGACGTCACCCTATCCCCACTGGATTTTGAAGAAGCCATAAATAGTATGCCTATGCACTCTGCACCAGGCCCGGATTATTGGAACTCCATATTCATAAAGAACTGTAAAAAACCACTATCGCAGGCCCTCCACATTCTGTGGAGACAAAGCCAAGATACTGGCGTTATTCCTGATATACTAAAAACAGCAGAGATAGCACCACTTCATAAAGGAGGAAATAAGGCAGAGGCAAAAAATTACAGACCGATAGAACTAACATCGCACATCATAAAAAATTTGAGAGAGTGCTAAGAAGTAAGATCACAAAATACATGGAATCACAGCACCTCCATAACCCCGGACAACATGGTTTCAGAACAGGGCGCTCTTGCCTGTCGCAGTTGCTGGACCACTATGATATGGCATTAGATGCTATGGAAGACAAACGAAACGCTGATGTAATTTACACAGATTTCGCAAAAGCTTTTAATAAATGTGACCATGGTGTTATTGCACATAAAATGCGTTCAAAAGGAATTACCGGAAAAATAGGCAGATGGATCTACAATTTCCTGACCAACAGAACCCAATGTGTAATAGTCAACAAAATAAAATCCAGCCCATCAACCGTGAAGAGCTCAGTCCCCCAGGGTACTGTGCTTGCTCCAGTACTTTTTCTCATCCTCATATCGGACATAGACAAGAACACAACCTATAGCACTGTATCATCCTTTGCAGTAGACACTAGGATCTTCATGAGAGTAGGCAACATAGAGGACACGGCGAACCTCCAGTCAGATGTAGATCAGGTCTTTCTATGGGCTACAGAAAATAATATGGTGTTTAACGAAGATAAGTTCCAGCTCATGCGCTATGGAAAAAAATGAAAATATAAAAACGGAAACCACGTACAACACTCAGGCAAATCATAACATAGAACGAAAAGGCAATGTAAAGGATCTGGGTGTTCTCATGTCAGAAGACCTTACCTTTAAAGAACACAATAAAGTAGCCGTCACAACTGCAAGAAAAATGACAGGTTGGATAACAAGAACTTTTCACACTAGAGATGCTATACCGATGATGATACTTTTCAAAACGCTTGTACTCTTTAGAGTGGAGTACTGCTGCACAATGACAGCACCTTTCAAAGCTGGAGAAATTGCTGACCTGGAGAGCGTGCAGAGATCCTTTACTGCTAGAATCCACTCAGTAAAACATCTAAACTACTGGGAGCGACTAAAGAGCCTAAAACTGTACTCCCTTGAGCGCAGGCGGGAGAGGTACATAATAATTTACACATGGAAAATATTAGAGGGGCTGGTCCCAAACCTGCACACAGAAATAACATCACATGAGACCAGAAGACATGGCAGGATGTGCAGAATACCCCCGTTGAAAAACAGAGGTGCAACAGGTACTCTGAGAGAGAACTCTATCAACATCAGAGGTCCAAGACTGTTCAACACGCTTCCACTACACATAAGGGGCATAACTGGCCGACCCCTCACAGTGTTTAAGAGAGAACTGGATAAGCACCTCCTAAGGATACCTGATCAACCAGGCTGTGACTCATACGTCAGGCTGCGAGCAGCCGCGTCCAACAGCCTGGTTGATCAGTCCGGCAACCAGGAGGCCTGGTAGACGACCGGGCCGTGGGGACGCTAAGCCCCGGAAGCACCTCAAGTTAACGTCAAGGTAAGGTAGGTTACACTTACAATGGTAGGTTACAATACAATACACTTACATAACAACATAAATGCACAGCCCACATACGGTTAAGGCTTCTGCAACATGTTAATTACTGGACCCACACAGTAATGACACATGGTTAGGCAACACCAAAAGTATACCTACATTACTGTTGTGACGGTGTTTCCCCCCTTATATTTCTCCCACGCCAGCTGTAAGAGTCATATCCACTTTACCCGAACGTTCTCTATGTTCCGGGGAACAATTTGACATATGTGGGAGTGTGGAGTGTTCACACGTTGGCGAGAAATTCGCAAAAGAAGTGTGTTTAGGCCTGTGGTTTAGTCCCTTTAGGACGCCAATATGGCGCCGGCCCCTCTGTTTTACCGCCAAAACGGTATGACGTCAGTGGCACCAGATTGGTCAGGAACAGTGACGTGGCACAGGGAGCCAATGAGAAACGCCCCTGGCAAGTATGACGTCACGAGAGCAAGGGGGTCCAGACATCGCGCCCCGGTGGTGCCAGCAGTTTGACACGACACGTCGAGGAGGTCGGACGTGCGAGAGGGGGACCTGTCAGTCTGACAGTTTTGCCCCGTTTTGGTGGATTTTACGCATCACCCAGTAGTGTGCAAGCATCCTGTGAGGTCTTCCTTTATTCCATGTGTTGGACCGAAGAAGGAATCAACGAGAATTGAGCAGCAAGTGCTCCAGTGACAGGCGCTTTGCAAGAAGTGAAGTCTGTGCAGTGACGTATGGGACGTTTGTGCAAGTTCACCTGTTTAGTGACGACGTAGCGGCTGGGCCAATCCACCGAGAGTCAGTAGAAGAACGGAACTAACGGGGAATCAGGACGACTGCAGCCGAAAGAAAGGTCTGCAGCCATAGTTGTGAGGAGAAGTCGACGGCCAGGAGACCGACTCCAACCCTTCAGGAAGTTGTGGAGGAGCACGGGCCTGCAGAGGATAGAGCACGGTGAAGACGCGTTTTTGAGGTGTTGAAGAGGTTCCTGGAGAGAGCATCAGTGTGTGTGTGGGGGCGTTCCCTACAACGAGTCGAGAGCCGGGACCAGGAGCTTCAATTCAACCCTCAACAGAGGGGGCGAGTCCACATCATTGAGGTGTAAGTAGGTAATTTAGTTTTCCCTCCCTTTCCCCTTTAGTCAGCTATTTTAGCCAGAGTATCTTCTATGTTGTGAGCAGAGCTCACCAATATCTATGTCATAGTAAGGCACAGTTGTGAAGAGTGAGGCTGTAGAGAGCTCTCATGGAATATATACGTGGTGTGGGAGTGCACCTGTGATTTATTGAAGAGTTTGCTGTGTCAAGGACACTTATACTCATGTGACATTAATATTATAAGCTTGTGTCAGAGAATATATATATATATATATATATATATATATATATATATATATATATATATATATATATATATATATATATATATATATATATATATATTTTTTTTTTTTTTTTTTTTTTTTTTTTTTTTTTTTTTTTTTTTTTTTTTTTTTTTTTTTTTTTTTTTTTTTAAAGTTTGTGAGGGTACCACCTCTGGTGCCAATGTGGGGACCCATAGCCTCGGAGAAGAAAATAAAAAGTATTCAGAGGAGACCTTGTGGTTTCTCACTGAACACTAATATTATCTTCTCCTACCACCCCCATTCTTTTGTATGTACACATATATATTTACTTTATTTGAACTTTGTTACAAAAAAGGAGTTACATATGGGTTACAAAGATGGTTGTCATAGGTTGTCGAGTTCCTCCAGCTCCTCAGATGGCGGGCAGGAACCCTGGATGCAGTGCGCATTTCCCCTCTGTATCGCCACACTGAGGCGCTGGAAAAGAAAGCTTGCAGCTCTCGGGTCCCTTGTTGTTTCAATGAGCCTAGAACCCAGTTCCTTCAAAAAACTGGTAGCACTTTTACCCCAGGCGCCGAGCGTCTCAGAAGCAATGGGGACAAAATTGTAGTGGTGATCCAGTTCTCTATACTTACGGGATTTGGCTGCTTCCCTGTGGGTGGCAGCGCCACCTGGTTGTGCAACACTGAGGTTAATGTAGGTGTTAGCCAGGGTTGATACGCACGTGTAGTCCCATACCAACTGCTTGCCATTCTTCCAGGGGTTCACTGTGATACCATCCGGGCGACCAATAAGAGCATCAGAGTTACGGGGCGTTAGGTAACGGGGCTCTCTTTCAGCTGGGCATCCAGCTGTGGTGAGGCTCCTCTTGATGATGTCGTTAACTTCACTGTGCCTCGAGTGCCATCCCCCTGTATATATATATATATATATATATATATATATATATATATATATATATATATATATATATATATATATATATATATTCTCTGACACAAGCTTATAATATTAATGTCACATGAGTATAAGTGTCCTTGACACAGCAAACTCTTCAATAAATCACAGGTGCACTCCCACACCACGTATATATTCCATTGCCAATTACACTGGATTAATCTTTGTGTTTAGATAGGAGATGCCTCGTATGGGCCAATAAGCCTTCTGCAGCCCCTATGTTTATCCCTTATGTATCCCCCCATGTTTTCGCCTTAATTGTATTATCACCTGACCTAATGCGGGTATAAAATCAACTAGTATTGTAAGATCTGTTCACTTGAGAATGAACCATGGAGGTTCGAAACGTCGCCAATTACACTGGATTAATCTTTGTGTTTAGATAGGAGATGCCTCGTATGGGCCAATAAGTCTTCTGCAGCCCCTATGTTTATCCCTTATGTATCCCCCCATGTTTTCGCCTTAAATATATATATATATATATATATATATATATATATATATATATATATATATATATATATATATATATATATATATATATATATATATATATATATATATATATATATATATATATATATATATATATATAAATGTACCATTTATTAGTATGTGACTGTGTGCCCCGTATTGACTCAATATTGCTAATATTGATGAAGTGATCTATATATATATGTTGGAGTATTGAATAACATATTCATGTGTACAGTGATTCACTGTGTTATTGCCATTGAAGTGCATTACGGTGTTTAAGGACTGTACAGTGTTCAATTGCATTTAATACCATTACTGTGATACACGGTGTTTAATGCCATTTCTGTGATACACGATGTTTAATGCCATTACTGTGAGCTACTGTGTTAATCGCCATTGTAATGATTTATTGAGCATTTAAGGCCAGTGCAGCGATTATTGTGTTTAACGACATTATAGCAAGTTATTGTGTTGATTGCCAGTATTGTGTTTACAGTGAATTTAAAGAAATAGGCGCTTAACTCCAGAGCAACAAGTACAGAGAGAGTTCATGCAGCGAGGGGGTGTGGCGGCTGTGAATGACAGGAGGAGGAGTGTTGCCATCTTGTTGCGCTCCAGTTTATGAAGAGGGAGTATTCTGCTGTCATGTACTTTATCGCCGTGTTGTTGATATAGAGAGATAATACTTTAATATTTTAAGTAAAATACAAAACTACTTTCGTGTTTGCATTATCCCTCCATTGCTTGTTGCTATAGAGCCCATTGAAAGAGTGAGAGTGATAGAGACACATACCTGCCTGAAACCAGATTTATTTAGTGTGCTCTTGACACTACTACCACAATCCCAAGAAACAACTGGTGTGTTACTGGACAAGGGAAACACCAGTTGGCGACCTTTCAGTTAGCAATAGAGCCCTCTGTAGAGGCGGGCACATAATCAAGAGAGTAGATCGTGTTCCCAATTGTTTTTGGCTAGGAGGCCAGCTGGAGATTGACTGGGAAACTCTCCAGGTGAACAGTGGCATCTCAAGGATGGAGTGAAGACCCGCAGGGCTGCAGTAAGTAACAGTTACCACTATTACTACTACTTAGTAGTGACTGGTGAGAGGTTGAGAAACCCCGACATTGGTGACCTTGCTAGGATTCTAAGTACGGTTACTTACTGAAGAGAAACCCCAACACTGGCCCCTCCCTAATCTTGCAAACGTTGCAAGGAATTACTGTGAGCAATCACGACTACTTCAGCAAGACAATTTATGTTAATATAAAACACTGTCGCTACGCGGACAGCTGGCACTAATTCTAGTAATTAGGCAATAACTAATCAATTGCTTGCTCTCATTAAGTACTGTGAATTCCCATGAATACTCAAAGGGGCCCCTCAAATCCTAAACACAGCTCCTAGGGGCAGTAATATTATGTATACCAACAACAACACTGCCCAAACCTACAACATAATGATGCCGTCAGCATACCCCACATGCTAATGATATCATTAGGCAATCAGTCAGCAATCACATCTACTGACTCACCACAGAACACAGTACATACATATACATGCAAATGAAACACATGGAAATGGCATTCACATAATCAATGAAACTTATATCACACTTATACAGACCTCAGGGTATCCACTGACAGCCCTGCAAAATTGGCCTGCCTACCTCTGCAATGATATGATTAACATGCGGCAACATGGCATTAATCTAGACTGAACGATTATATAGAATCGAAAGAACTGGATCACTTACATGGTAAATCTCTATACTGACCGGTTACATACTCGAGTCAGTCTACACACAACATATATCTATATACATCTACAGTGTGGTACCGTGTACAACATCCATCTCCAGGTACATCACAACCAGTAACCTGGGCGTCAGTACAGACAGCTGTCTCTCAGCTGCTTCTCCCGCCTGGCAGGTGCTATGGGACCACACAGCTGTTACCGAAATTAACAACAGTCCTGAGACACTAACAACTTTTATTGCACTCACGGCTCCTTAAATCCTCAACACAATCATTTCCCCGGTCACTACCTCACTGGCTGCAGAACACCTAGCTCGCTCCACGTGCATCGACTAGGTGTGGCCCTAGGGTGTCCAGGGAAGGTGGCCAAGCATGGCCCAAAGGGGGTAACCAAGGCATGTGGCCACCGCGTGACCCTAAGGGGGGTGGCCACGAGGTAAGCACGGGGCGTTACAGCGCCCCACCCGGGCTGGAGTGGCGCTGTTGACCCAGGTGGCCGGCGCGGGGGTGGCCTGGGGTGTGGCCGGCACATGGGTGGCGCGCACATGGGATGCCTCAAGCTGGCTGGCTAGCGCCCACAGGCATACACACGCGGTTGGGAGATTACCTACACCCCCATGATACCAGAGCATGCCTTGCTCGTACACCGGGTGTGATAATGCCGGCGTCACCACCACATGGACACAGCCAGGTGGAATTCAAAGTCCAACAGGGGCCTGTAATATCACCACAATTACACTAGGAGGCCCTGCCCTTATTCCACCAATTGTCCATAACATAGACAGGATATTCGGACCATCTGTTACACCATGAGGCCTGCCTGCTGCCTCATAGGTGAACATTGTCTCTGAGGTTTTAATTGTTCCTACCGTACTCTTTGGCCCCATTTCACGCAAATTGGGCCTCGACACAACCCTTGATGGCAGGAGTGCCATGCACGATGAGTAATGAGGATGACACAGCGATTAACGGGGGGGTGGAGGTGGCAGCTGCCACCTCCACCCAGCTTGCCTGCTCCCCAGCTAGCGGCCCAGCTCAGACTAAAAATTTTGGCGGGCTAGGGAACTCAGATGCCCATATCTTTGCCCAACCTTGTCTTGACCAATCAGCTCAAAGCCGGCACGACTCTATAGTGCCACTCCCTATCACAGCTGTTCATGCCAAAACTCACTTAGAGGCGGCGGTGCCGCTACCAATCACAGGCACCCTCACCCTGAGGCGTCCCACGACGTCACAAGGAGGGGGAGGCCTAAGACTGGTGCGATGTCTCACATGGTGGGGGGGGGGGGGGGAGGTGACGTTCACCCCACTGTCCCCCCACCTCTAAATCCCTTGAGAGTCAAATACCCTCTCATACCACTTCACTCTCAACTCTCATCCTATTTCACAGAAAATGGAAAAATTCTGTAACTCTCTCTACAGAGCAATCACAGACCTCTAGTTAGTCTTAAATGACAGTCCTTAACATAAGCTTTCATTCAACACCACACAAGTGCATGCAGTTTGAAAACTTCTTGTCTAGAGTCTCTAGAGTGACTCTAGCCTAATTTAGAAACTAGAAAAACTTGCTGAGGGAATCTTCAATCCCTCACACTACCTCCCACTAAAGAATATATTTTCCTGGAAGGAAAATACATTCAAACACCAGCTAGCTTTTCTGCACACACCTGCTCAAAAGGTGTACTAGCTAAACAAGTGGTGGAGTGTGAAACTCTGTTTCCTATACGTCCCTGGCCTGAGGGTCTCTGTGCACTACCACCGGATCACCCTGGTGGTGCTGCCCGACCTTGGAGTGGCAACATGTTCGGCTCCAGCTCTGGTCCTGGCCGGTTCAACACCTCGCAACCATTTCCATCACTGAACCTCCCATTTCCATCCTCGGTCTGTGTCATACTGGACACATGAGCAACACACTGGTGTGGCCTTACTGGTGAAGCACTTCTACACTCCCCTCAGCCTACAAAGGACTTACTGTCAGTCCTCCACCTGACCTAGCAACAAGTTGACAGGATCACTCTCACTGTCCAACTGTCAAACACAAGCCGGCCTTGCTCTACCGACTGAACCATCTGGGAGAAAACCCTCTTCTTCAAGTACCTACTCTCACCCTACTGAGCTTTGGGTCTCTCCCTCGCTTTTCCTAGGTCTCGCTACTCTAACAAAGACTCGAGCGAAACTTTTGACATCTGTCAAACTCCCTTGTCCGTTTCTACCTGGACATAACTTGATCCATTGGAATGTGATCAGCATTCCCTCTGCAGATCTACTATAACCCTTTACCAAGGCAATCCTTAAAGAACAAAATCATTATGCTGCTGGGGATCTGACCCATGGAAAATCACCAGCCCAAAATGACCTTTGCCATCTTGCATTGGCAGCCTTTCTTCAAAAGGCGATCGATGTATGCATCCATCGAATCGTCTTTCTCAGTGCTGCCAAGCTAGGCATCTTTACCTTCATACCTTGTCACCGGGTTAAGTGCACTAGGGTGGGTTTGTCTTCCCTTCCCTGTGTGAGATTGCCCCCTATCAATCTGCACTTGAGCCAGCACTGACTTGCTGCGCTCTCACCATCAGGCTCGAACTCGGCCTTGCTGTCACCTCTGAAAACGGGAGCCTCTGCTCAACCTCTTAAGTGACTACAATGAATTCTTCCTGGGATTGTACAGTCCCCACTCTGGCAAGAAATTCCATCACCTGTCTAACTACAGATGAATTACTCCCCTTTCTAAAGAAATCAACTCGGATCCTCAGCTGGGGGCGCGACGTCCCACTAAGATCCAAAGGTGTATTAACAACTACACTCCTATGACACTCTTGACAACTACAGTGTCGTCCAATAAGACCTCTCACGCTTGAGGTCACTTCTAGAAGCTTCGTCTACCCTAAGGTAGGTGGTGTCTTGCACCTCAGGCAGATCCTGAGTGCGCCTTTGCAACCACTATTGCACGCTGGCTTGGTGTCCACGACACCTGCTGCTGAGCTGACACCCCTCATCCACGAGTGTGTTAATGTCCACAAGCTAGCAGCCATGGAAAGCCAGACAGATTTCCCCATATCTTCCATGAAATACCTCTTTCATACAGTGCGTGTGGTGTGTGTGTACTTAATTGTGACAACTGTGCACAAAACATACCTCCAACAATACTGTTCCACAATGTTCTGCAACGATATCTTTTATGTTACTTTAAAATCAATGAGACTGCACTTCTTGGGCTCGAACCCAAGTTGCATAGCCCCACGTTGGGTACCAGATGTGAGATTTTTTTTCTACGCCTACCTCCTTTAGGAGGTGGACTTCAAGTTTAAAGGCTGCTCACGGCAGTTAAGCATGAGTCCAATAGAAAAAGGAAAAGCGGGAGCAAACCGCCAGGCCTCCACCACCAGGGGTGAAAACCTGTCCACATAGGCCGCTGGCTCCTCCTAGTTAAACAGGACTTTAAACTAATAAAGGGTAACTGACGGGTTCTCACAATCAAATATTTATATTTGATGTGGTGCTATGAATTGGAATTCAAATTCCCAAGAACAGCCGTCATATCAAATAATCACATCAACCTTCAATCGTATAAAGCAGAACATGGGTGGAAAAGAATGTTTGAAGGGTTGACATCAAAGACCGTTTTCTATAAAATAAACAATTTATTAATAACAAGAGACTAAACTACTACACTATCGAGTTTACGTTACGTTAATGTCAATCCAGTGGCACTATAACAAACAGCTAAATAGCAACCCTTGCTGTGCGGCTGCATACTGAACTAACCTGAACACAGGTGTGCCCACTGATGACGCAATATTGCAAATCCAAAAAAATATCACAGACTAAGTTACACCACAGAGAGTGACTCGTTACTTTAATGTCCATCCAGTGGCAATTGCAACACCGCTATTCAACAGCCCCTCGAGAAATGACAGCAGCCTCCATCTTGCTGACTACATGAACTAACTGAACAATGATGGATGCCCACTCATGACACAAGCTTGCAATCACTATTGTCACGGCTTCACGGTGAACAGATACTATAATCACAATCTTACGGGTCCTCCAACCCAACAGGAGAGATCCACGTAACTAGGCGGGTAGTCCAACAGTGATCCCCCCTATCACAACCTAATGTGAACACTCTTTGCAACTTCCTGCAAGAAGTTGCACTGTAAACAGTAAACAAAGCCAGGCAAGGTGGGATTCTGAGACCCAGCTCCCGTAATCTCTAAGTTACTTTACTCTCGTCACCAGACGATAAACAAAAGAAAATTGCCTTAATCAAATACAAAATTGATTATGTGATTAATTACGTTAATTAACTGATCACAGCAGTCAGCAACAAAGTACTACGTTAATCACAAACACTTGTCTCTCTTAGACAACAACATGATGGAACTCTACGTTAATCATTAACACTTGTCTCTCTTAACACAAGTCATCTTGTTAACAATAACTCAAAACTCTTATATTACATCACACTTGACTCCTTGCAAGTATTCAGTGAGTAATTCCTAATTAAGGTCAAACGGACCACTAATTACACCCCCTCGAGTTACGTTAACTAAGCCTACCACTAACTTGGTAGCTTCTCAACAGTCTATGTCAAAATTCAATTTAATGAGTGTTAATTGCCCTAATTAAACCCGAGCAATTAATTAACTGTCACCAGGACCGATAATTAATCATACATAAATACGTCTCACTCCGTACTGCCTAAGCAGGTCTCATCAACCACGGTGAATTCACGGGTGAGGAGGTAATTACGCCACTAATTAACATGAGTGCATCTTAATCCACTGTCACCAGACAGGATATGATTAATATAACGAGTTATGCTAGCTCCATGACCTCGCTTTACCGAGTCATCTGAGTACTCAAGAACCCAGACGTTAATTACACCACTAATTAACATGAGCCACTAATTGCAATACCCCAGAAAGGTAATTAGTTTCAATAACTGTGCAACCCTTATCCAGTTCATTCCCATTAATTAACTCACTGAATCCTTAAGCCCACAACACAACTTAAAGAAACAAAGTAACCCCAGGTTACATAAGTCACACTTACAGTGGCATAACAACATTAATGCACAGCCCACATACGGTTGCAGCTTCTGCAACACGTTAATTACTGTACCCTCACAGTAATGACACACAGTTAGGCAACAACAAAAGTATACCCACATTACTGCCCCCTCTAATCTTGCAACAGTTGCGAGGGACTACTGTGTGCAATCACGACTACTTCAGCAAGACAATTTACGTTAATATAAAACACCGTCGCTACGCGGACAGCTGGCACTAATTCTAGTAATTAGGCAATTAACTAATCAATTGCTTGCTCTCATTAAGTACTGTGAATTCCCATGAATACTCAAAGGGGCCCCTCAAATCCTCAACACAGCTCCTAGGGGCAGTAATTTTATGTATACCAACAACAACACTGCCCAAACCTACAACATAATGATGCCATCAGCATACCCCACATGCTAATGACATCATTAGGCAATCAGTCAGCAATCACATCTACTGACTCACCACACAACACAGTACATACATATACATGCCAATGAAACACATGAAAATGGCATTCACATAATCAATGAAACTTATATCACACTTATACAGACCGCAGGGTATCCAAGGACAACCCTGCAACACTGGCCTGCCTATCTCTGTAATGATATAATTAACATGCAGCAACATGGCATTAATCTAGACTGAACGATTATATAGAATCGAAAGAACTGGATCACTAATATGGTAAATCTCTATACTGACCGGTTACATACTCGAGTCAGTCTACACACAACATATATCTATATACATCTACAGTGTGGTACCGTGTACAACATCCATCTCCAGGTACATCACAACCAGTCACCTGGGCGTCAGTACAGACAGCCGTCTCTCAGCTGCTTCTCCCGCCTTGCAGGCGTTATGGGACCACACAGCTGTTTGGGAAATTAGCACAATTCTGAGACCCTAACAACTTTTATTGTACTCACGGCTCCTTAAATCCTCAACACAATCACTTCCCCGGCCACTACCTTATTGGCTGCAGAACGCCTAGCTCGCTCCACGTGCGTTGACTAGGTGTGGCCCTAGGGTGTCCAGGGAAGGTGGCCAAGCATGACCCAAAGGAAGTGACCAAGGCATGTGGCCACCGCGTGGCCCAAAGGGGGGTGGCCACGAGGTAAGCGAGGGGCGTTACAGCGCCCCACCCGGGCTGGGGTGGCCGGCGGCGGGGTGGACCGGGGTGGCCGGCACATGGGTGGTGCACACATGGGATGCCTCAAGCTGGCTGACTAGCGCCCACAGGCATACACACGCGGGTGGGAGATTACCTACACCCCCACCATTCCAGAGCATGCCTCGCTCGGACACCGGGTGTGATAATGCCAGCATCACCACCACATGGACACAGACAGGTAGAATTCAAAGTCCAACAGGGACCTATAATATCACCACAATTACACTAGGAGGCCCTGCCCTTATTCCACCAATTGTCCATAACATAGACAGGATATTCGAACCATCTGTTACACCATGAGGCCTGCCTGCTGCCTCATGGGTGAACACTGTCTCTGAGGTTTTTACTGTTCCTACCGCTCTCTTTGGCCCCATTTCACGCAAATTGGGCCTCGACACAACCCATGATGGCAGGAGTGCCATTCACAATGGGTAATGAGGATGACACAGCGATTAACGGAGGGGTGGAGGTGGCAGCTGCCACCTCCACCCAGCTTGCCTGCTCCCCAGCTTGCCGCCCAGCTCAGACTAAAAATTTTGGTGGGCTAGGGAACTCAGATGCCCATATCTCCCCCCTACCTTGTCTTGACCAATTTGCTCAGAGCCGGCACGACTCTATGGTTCCGCTCCCAATCACAGCTGTTCGCACCTAAACTCACCTAGAGGCGGATGTGCTGCTAACAATCACAGGCGCCCTCACCCTGAGGCGTCCCGTGACGTCACAAGGAGGGGGAGGCCTAAGACTGGTGCGATGTCTCATATGGTGGGGGGGGGGGGTGAGGCGACGTTCGCCCCACTGTCCCTCCACCTCTAAAACCGTTCAGAGTCAAATACCCTCTCATACCACTTCACTCTCAACTCTCATCCTATTTCACAGAAAATGGAAAATTTCTGTAACTCTCTCTACAGAGCAATCACAGACCTCTAATTAGTCTTAAATGACAGTCCTTAACATAAGCTTTCATCCAACACCACACAAGTGCATGTAGTTTGAAAACTTCTTGTCTAGAGTCCCTAGAGCGACTCTAGCCTAATCTAGAAACTAGAAAAACTAGCCGCGGGAATCTTCATTCCCTCACATAGACCACTTACCGCAGGAGGCTTGGTCAGAGACCGGCCCCTGGGGATGTTGATCCTAGGAACCTTCGAAGGAAAGAGTAACTGCAAGGCAAGGAAATCCTCCCCAGGAGCCAGAGATTTCCCAACCTTAATTGTCATTAATTTTCATCCCCAGAAGCTACACCTGGTTCCACAGATCTTCATTAAGGTGAGAAGGTTATCTAGATATTTACTGATTGATAAATGATGGGAAAGATCCCTTACAGTTAATACCCTTGTCAGGAAGACGATGGTTGGTAAGGAACGGTAGTGTAAAACGGCTGTTTGATCTTTGGGATTCTCTAACAACTCATTACCAAATAGCTTTTTCCTCTTGTGATAAATATGTTGCAAGGCAACTATTTTCAATGTACTCTGATGAAGAGGGCCTCGTAGCCTGGTGGATAGCGCACAGGACTCGTAATTCTGTGGTGCGGGTTCGATTCCCGCACGAGGCAGAAACAAAT
This sequence comes from Procambarus clarkii, assembly GCF_040958095.1. Classification (NCBI taxonomy): domain Eukaryota; kingdom Metazoa; phylum Arthropoda; class Malacostraca; order Decapoda; family Cambaridae; genus Procambarus; species Procambarus clarkii. The sequence goes on from NC_091173.1 coordinate 38,251,214, forward strand.
GGGCAAAGTTTCTTCATCCTGAATGCCCCTGTTACCTAGCAGTAAATAGGTACCCGGGAGTTAGTCAGCTGTTACGGGCTGCTTCCTGGGGGTGGAGGCCTGGTCGAGGACCGGGCCGCGGGGACACTAAAAAAGCCCCGAAATCATCTCAAGATAACCAAGAAGATATCCCTCCAATAAGCTATATTTCACATGAAGATCAGTGTAGCCTTCACACTGTCTTAGAAAACTTCACTCTTGGAATGCTCAGAAGAACCGTTCATCCTCATCATACAAAACTTCATGTTAATTTGGACTACAGTTCCAAATATCTGCCCCTGGAGAAAGTTGTCTTTGGTTACGAATTTTCAACGTCGGGCCACTAACAGACAAAAAAATTTATAACCCAGGAAAAGTTTCAAAATATTCAAGAAAGATGCCATAATTTTTTGGTGAAAGCTTGCAAATAGCTTCTTTCTCATATTCAAAGTAATGTTGAAACTTTAAAAATCGTGAAAAATCTGTCACCTAGCATATGCCTTAGCCACACACGGCCACCATTTTCAGAACTTCCATGAGCACTAGCTGACCAATCTAAGCTTAGTGAAATTGAAAGTCAGTGGCGCCTACTGTTAACCATTGACTGGTCCAACATTTGTGAGGGACAAATTCCAATATCCAGATCGTTATTTTGGATCAAGGCAATAAATGTCAAGAACGCTACTGGCGATCCCATACTGATTGACCTCCCTGAGTTTGCATTGCAAATATACAGCTTACTAATCAATAGTGCCTTGGTTGAACGGGAGAATAACATCTGTGAAAACTAAACTGAGAAATCGAATGGGACTTCAGCTTTTGATATCAATCTTGAGAATCAAAACATATCTTGAAGAAAACGGAACTTGTTGCTCGTCATTTGAATCACTCATGTCAATGCTTAAATATGAGTCTGCAATATACAAGAACGAGGTTGTGGATACAGATCAAGAAAAATCTTCTTGATAATCTTCAACTGTGAAGACGTGGAAGGACTCCACATCAATTATGCTTCATACAGTAAATATTGGTAAATTATCCTATTATCATATTTTTTAAATAAATAAATATATATATATATATATATATATATATATATATATATATATATATATATATATATATATATATATATATATATATATATATATATATATATATATATATATATATATATATATATATATATATATATATATATGCAAGCTTTCTTTTCCAGTGCCTCAGTGTGGCGATACAGAGGGGAAATGCGCACTGCATCCAGGGTTCCTGCCCGCCATCTGAGGAGCAGGAGGAACTCGACAACCTATGATAACCATCTTTGTAACCCATATGTAACTCCTTTTTTGTAACAAAGTTCAAATAAAGTAAATATATATGTGTACATACAAAAAAATAGGGGTGGTAGGAGAAGATAATATTAGTGTTCAGTGAGAAACCACAAGGTCTCCTCTGAATACTTTTTATTTTCTTCTCCGAGGCTATGGGTCCCCACATTGGCACCAGAGGTGGTACCCTCACAAACTTTTATATATATATATATATATATATATATATATATATATATATATATATATATATATATATATATATATATATATATATATATATATATATATATATATATATATATATATATATATATATATATAATAAAATAGATAATATTAATAAAACAATTAAAATCTTTAATGTGCTCTATATATCAAAATATATTACTTTGAAACCTGTATCAGTCATTAAACAAAAAATTGGGCTACTCTTATTACAAATTCCCTACTTTTTGACCGTTAGCTCGCTACTTTTAGCAATTTGGATCTGGCAACCCTGCACACATGGTTAGTACAGCTCTGGCCTTCGTCAGTGGTGGAGGGTCCCAGCTGGCCGCCACCAGCCGCCACCGCCACAACCAGCCGCCACCGCCACCACCAGCTGCCATCACCCGCCACCAGCCGCCACCGCCACCACCAGCTGCCACCAGCCGCCACCGCTCGCCACGAGCTACCACCGCCCGCCACCAGCCGCCACCGCCCGCAACCAGCCGCCACAGCTGCCACCGTCACCACCGCCAATATCAGCCGCCACACCTGCCACTACCGGCCACCAGCCGCCAGAACCCGCCACCACAGCCACCACCACCACCGCCGCCCGCCACCACCCACCACAGCCGCCACCACCCACCACCGCCGCCCGCCACAGCCGCCACCAGTTGCCACCGATCGCCACCAGCCACCACCGCCCGCCACCAGCCGCCACCGCCACCACCAGCCCGCCACCACCAGCCGCCACCACCAGCGACCACCAGCCGCCACCACCAGCCGCCACAAGCCGCCACAAGCCGCCACCGCAGCCGCCACCACCGCCGCCTGGCACCACCTGCCACCACCCACCACAGCCGACACCACCGACACAGCCGCCACCACCAGCCGCCACCAGCTGCCACCGCCCTCCACCAGCCGCCATCGCCACCACCAGCGGCCACCAGCCGCCACAACCCGCCACCACAGCCGTCCGCCACCTCCCGCCACCACAGCCGTCCGCCACCTCCCGCCACCACCGCCTGCCACAGGCACCACCACGGCCAACAGCCGTCACCGCCCGCCACCTCTCGCCACCAGTCACCACCAGCCACCACAGCCCGCCACCAGCCGCCACAGCCACCACCAGCGACCACCAGCCGCCACAAGCCGCCACCACCGCCGCCACCACCACCGCCGCCACCACCGCCGCCTGGCACCACCTGCCACCACCCACCACAGCCGACACCACCGACACAGCCGCCACCAGCTGCTACCGCCCGCCACCAGCCGCCATCGCCACCACCAGCGGCCACCAGCCGCCATCGCCACCACCAGCGGCCACCAGCCGCCATCGCCACCACCAGCGGCCACCAGCCGCCACAACCCGCCACCACAGCCGTCCGCCACCGCCCGCCACCACCGCCCGCCACCACCGCCCGCCACAGGCACCACCGCCGCCACCAGTCACCACCGCCCGCCACCTCTCGCCACCAGTCACCACCGCCCGCCACCAGCCGCCACCGCCACCACCGCCACCACCAGCGACCACCAGTCGCCACCACCATCCGCCATCACAGCCGCCCCTCCACCGCCTGCCACCACCCACCACGGCTGCCACCAGCCACTACCGCCCGCCACCAGCCACTACCGCCCGCCACCAGCCACTACCGCCCTCCACCAGCCACTACTGCCCTCCACCAGCCACTACTGCCCGCCACCAGCCACTACTGCCCGCCACCAGCCACTACCGCCCTCCACCAGCCACTACTGGCCGCCACCAGCCACTACTGCCCGCCACCAGCCACTACTGCCCTCCACCAGCCACTACCGCCCTCCACCAGCCACTACTGCCCGCCACCAGCCACTACTGCCCGCCACCAACCACTACCGCCCTCCACCAGCCACTACTGCCCGCCATCAGCCACTACTGCCCGCCACCAGCCACTATTGCCCTCCACCAGCCACTACTGCCCGCCACCAGCCACTACCACCCTCCACCAGCCACTACCGCCCTCCACCAGCCACTACTGCCCGCCACCAGCCACTACTGCCCGCCACCAGCCACTACCGCCCTCCACCAGCCACTACCGCCCTCCACCAGCCACTACTGCCCGCCACCAGCCACTACCGCCCTCCACCAGCCACTACCGCCCTCCACCAGCCACTACCGCCCGCCACCAGCCACTACCGCCCTCCACCAGCCACTACCGCCCTCCACCAGCCACTACTGCCCGCCACCAGCCACTACCGCCCTCCACCAGCCACTACTGCCCGCCACCAGCCACTACCGCCCGCCACCAGCCACTACCGCCCTCCACCAGCCACTACTGCCCTCCACCAGCCACTACTGCCCGCCACCAGCCACTACCGCCCGCCACCAGCCACTACCGCCCGCCACCAGGCACTACTGCCCGCCACCAGCCACTACCGCCCTCCACCAGCCACTACTGCCCGCCACCAGCCACTACTGCACTCCACCAGCCACTACTGCCCGCCACCAGCCACTACCACCCTCCACCAGCCACTACTGCCCTCCACCAGCCACTACCGCCCTCCACCAGCCACTACTGCCCTCCACCAGCCACTACTGCCCGCCACCAGCCACTACCACCCTCCACCAGCCACTACTGCCCTCCACCAGCCACTACCGCCCGCCACCAGCCACTACTGCCCTCCACCAGCCACTACTGCCCGCCACCAGCCACTACCGCCCTCCACCAGCCACTACTGCCCGCCACCAGCCACTACTGCCCTCCACCAGCCACTATCGCCCTCCACCAGCCACTACCGATCTCCACCAGCCACTACCGCCCTCGACCAGCCACTACTGCCCGCCACCAGCCACTACCGCCCGCCACCAGCCACTACCGCCCGCCACCAGCCACTACTGCCCGCCACCAGCCACTACCGCCCTCCACCAGCCACTACTGCCCGCCACCATCCACTACCGCCCTCCACCAGCCACTACTGCCCGCCACCAGCCACTACCCACTACCGCCCTCCACCAGCCACTACAGCCCTCCACCAGCCACTACCGCCCTCCACCATCCACTACCACCCTTCACCAGCCACTACCGCCCGCCACCAGCCACTACTGCCCTCCACCAGCCACTACCGCCCTCCACCAGCCACTACTGCCCGCCACCAGCCACTACCACCCTCCAACAGCCACTACCGCCCTCCACCAGCCACTACCGCCTTCCACAAGCCACTACTGCCCTCCACCAGCCACTACTGCCCGCCACCAGCCACTACCACCCTCCACCAGCCACTTCTGCCCTCCACCAGCCACTACCGCCCGCCACCAGCCACTACTGCCCTCCACCAGCCACTACTGCCCTCCACCAGCCACTACCGCCCTCCACCAGCCACTACTGCCCGCCACCAGCCACTACCGCCCGCCACCAGCCACTACTGCCCTCCACCAGCCACTACTGCCCTCCACCAGCCACTACTGCCCTCCACCAGCCACTACCGCCCGCCACCAGCCACTACCGCCCGCCACCAGCCACTACTGCCCGGCACCAGCCACTACCGCCCTCCACCAGCCACTACCGCCCTCCACCAGCCACTACTGCCCGCCACCAGCCACTACCGCCCGCCACCAGCCACTACCGCCCTCCACCAGCCACTACTGCCCGCCACCAGCCACTACTGCACTCCACCAGCCACTACTGCCCGCCACCAGCCACTACCACCCTCCACCAGCCACTACTGCCCTCCACCAGCCACTACCGCCCTCCACCAGCCACTACTGCCCTTCACCAGCCACTACTGCCCGCCACCAGCCACTACCACCCTCCACCAGCCACTACCGCCCTCCACCAGCCACTACCGCCCGCCACCAGCCACTACTGACCTCCACCAGCCACTACTGCCCGCCACCAGCCACTACCGCCCTCCACCAGCCACTACTGCCCGCCACCAGCCACTACTGCCCTCCACCAGCCACTATCGCCCTCCACCAGCCACTACCGATCTCCACCAGCCACTACCGCCCTCCACCAGCCACTACTGCCCGCCACCAGCCACTACCGCCCGCCACCAGCCACTACCGCCCGCCACCAGCCACTACTGCCCGCCACCAGCCACTACCGCCCTCCACCAGCCACTACTGCCCGCCACCAGCCACTACCGCCCTCCACCAGCCACTACTGCCCGCCACCAGCCACTACCGCCCTCCACCAGCCACTACAGCCCTCCACCAGCCACTACCGCCCTCCACCATCCACTACCACCCTTCACCAGCCACTACCGCCCGCCACCAGCCACTACTGCCCTCCACCAGCCACTACCGCCCTCCACCAGCCACTACTGCCCGCCACCAGCCACTACCACCCTCCAACAGCCACTACCGCCCTCCACCAGCCACTACCGCCCTCCACCAGCCACTACCACCCGCCACTACTGCCCGCCACCAGCCACTACCGCCTTCCACCAGCCACTACCGCCCGCCACCAGCCACTACCGCCCGCCACTAGCCACTAGTGCCCTCCACCAGCCACTACTGCCCTCCACCAGCCACTACTGCCCTCCACCAGCCACTACTGCCCTCCACCAGCCACTACTGCCCTCCACCAGCCACTACTGCCCTCCACCAGCCACTACTGCCCTCCACCAGCCACTACCGCCCGCCACCAGCCACTACTGCCCTCCACCAGCCACTACTGCCCGCCACCAGCCACTACTGCCCTCCACCAGCCACTACTGCCCTCCTCCAGCCACTACTGCCCTCAACCAGCCACTACCGCCCTCCACCAGCCACTACCGCCTGCCAGTAGCCACTACCGCCCGCCACCAGCCACTACTGCCCTCCACCAGCCACTACCGCCCGCCACCAGCCGCTACCGCCCTCCACCAGCCACTACCGCCCTCCACCAGCCACTACCGCCCTCCACCAGCCACTACCGCCCTCCACCAGCCACTACCGCCCTCCACCAGCCACTACCGCCCGCCACCAGCCACTACCGCCCTCCACCAGCCACTACCGCCCTCCACCAGCCACTACTGCCCGCCACCAGCCACTACCGCCCTCCAGCAGCCACTACTGCCCGCCACCAGCCACTACCGCCCGCCACCAGCCACTACTGCCCACCACCAGCCACTACCGCCCGCCACCAGCCACTACCGCCCTCCACCAGCCACTACTGCCCTCCACCAGCCACTACTGCCCGCCACCAGCCACTACCGCCCGCCACCAGCCACTACCGCCCGCCACCAGCCACTACTGCCCGCCACCAGCCACTACCGCCCGCCACCAGCCACTACTGCCCTCCACCAGCCACTACTGCCCTCCACCAGCAACTACCGCCCTCTACCAGCCACTACTGCCCGCCACCAGCCACTACCGCCCGCCACCAGCCACTACCGCCCTCCACCAGCCACTACTGCCCGCCACCAGCCACTACTGCACTCCACCAGCCACTACTGCCCGCCACCAGCCACTACCACCCTCCACCAGCCACTACTGCCCTCCACCAGCCACTACCGCCCTCCACCAGCCACTACTGCCCTCCACCAGCCACTACTGCCCGCCACCAGCCACTACCACCCTCCACCAGCCACTACTGCCCTCCACCAGCCACTACCGCCCGCCACCAGCCACTACTGCCCTCCACCAGCCACTACTGCCCGCCACCAGCCACTACCGCCCTCCACCAGCCACTACTGCCCGCCACCAGCCACTACTGCCCTCCACCAGCCACTATCGCCCTCCACCAGCCACTTCCGATCTCCACCAGCCACTACCGCCCTCCACCAGCCACTACTGCCCGCCACCAGCCACTACCGCCCGCCACCAGCCACTACCGCCCGCCACCAGCCACTACTGCCCGCCACCAGCCACTACCGCCCTCCACCAGCCACTACTGCCCGCCACCATCCACTACCGCCCTCCACCAGCCACTACTGCCCGCCACCAGCCACTACCCACTACCGCCCTCCACCAGCCACTACAGCCCTCCACCAGCCACTACCGCCCTCCACCATCCACTACCACCCTTCACCAGCCACTACCGCCCGCCACCAGCCACTACTGCCCTCCACCAGCCACTACCGCCCTCCACCAGCCACTACTGCCCGCCACCAGCCACTACCACCCTCCAACAGCCACTACCGCCCTCCACCAGCCACTACCGCCTTCCACCAGCCACTACTGCCCTCCACCAGCCACTACTGCCCGCCACCAGCCACTACCACCCTCCACCAGCCACTACTGCCCTCCACCAGCCACTACCGCCCGCCACCAGCCACTACTGCCCTCCACCAGCCACTACTGCCCGCCACCAGCCACTACCGCCCTCCACCAGCCACTACTGCCCGCCACCAGCTACTACTGCCCTCCACCAGCCACTACTGCCCTCCACCAGCCACTACTGCCCTCCACCAGCCACTACCGCCCGCCACCAGCCACTACCGCCCGCCACCAGCCACTACTGCCCGCCACCAGCCACTACCGCCCGCCACCAGCCACTACTGCCCTCCACCAGCCACTACTGCCCTCCACCAGCCACTACCGCCCTCCACCAGCCACTACTGCCCGCTACCAGCCACTACCGCCCGCCACCAGCCACTACCGCCCTCCACCAGCCACTACTGCCCGCCACCAGCCACTACTGCACTCCACCAGCCACTACTGCCCGCCACCAGCCACTACCACCCTCCACCAGCCACTACTGCCCTCCACCAGCCACTACCGCCCTCCACCAGCCACTACTGCCCTTCACCAGCCACTACTGCCCGCCACCAGCCACTACCACCCTCCACCAGCCACTACTGCCCTCCACCAGCCACTACCGCCCGCCACCAGCCACTACTGCCCTCCACCAGCCACTACTGCCCGCCACCAGCCACTACCGCCCTCCACCAGCCACTACTGCCCGCCACCAGCCACTACTGCCCTCCACCAGCCACTATCGCCCTCCACCAGCCACTACCGATCTCCACCAGCCACTACCGCCCTCCACCAGCCACTACTGCCCGCCACCAGCCACTACCGCCCGCCACCAGCCACTACCGCCCGCCACCAGCCACTACTGCCCGCCACCAGCCACTACCGCCCTCCACCAGCCACTACTGCCCGCCACCAGCCACTACCGCCCTCCACCAGCCACTACTGTCCGCCACCAGCCACTACAGCCCTCCACCAGCCACTACCGCCCTCCACCATCCACTACCACCCTTCACCAGCCACTACCGCCCGCCACCAGCCACTACTGCCCTCCACCAGCCACTACCGCCCTCCACCAGCCACTACTGCCCGCCACCAGCCACTACCACCCTCCAACAGCCACTACCGCCCTACACCAGCCACTACCGCCCTCCACCAGCCACTACCACCCGCCACTACTGCCCGCCACCAGCCACTACCGCCTTCCCCAGCCACTACCGCCCGCCACCAGCCACTACCGCCCGCCACTAGCCACTACTGCCCTCCACCAGCCACTACTGCCCTCCACCAGCCACTACTGCCCTCCACCAGCCACTACTGCCCTCCACCAGCCACTACTGCCCTCCACCAGCCACTACTGCCCTCTACCAGCCACTACCGCCCGCCACCAGCCACTACTGCCCTCCACCAGCCACTACTGCCCGCCACCAGCCACTACTGCCCTCCACCAGCCACTACTGCCCTCCTCCAGCCACTACTGCCCTCAACCAGCCACTACCGCCCTCCACCAGCCACTACCGCCTGCCAGTAGCCACTACCGCCCGCCACCAGCCACTACTGCCCTCCACCAGCCACTACCGCCCGCCACCAGCCGCTACCGCCCTCCACCAGCCACTACCGCCCTCCACCAGCCACTACCGCCCTCCACCAGCCACTACCGCCCTCCACCAGCCACTACTGCCCTCCACCAGCCACTACTGCCCTCCACCAGCCACTACCGCCCTCCACCAGCCACTACTGCCCGCCACCAGCCACTACCGCCCGCCACCAGCCACTACCGCCCTCCAGCAGCCACTACTGCCCGCCACCAGCCACTACCGCCCGCCACCAGCCACTACTGCCCACCACCAGCCACTACCGCCCGCCACCAGCCACTACCGCCCTCCACCAGCCACTACTGCCCTCCACCAGCCACTACTGCCCGCCACCAGCCACTACCGCCCGCCACCAGCCACTACCGCCCGCCACCAGCCACTACTGCCCGCCACCAGCCACTACCGCCCGCCACCAGCCACTACTGCCCTCCACCAGCCACTACTGCCCTCCACCAGCAACTACCGCCCTCTACCAGCCACTACTGCCCGCCACCAGCCACTACCGCCCGCCACCAGCCACTACCGCCCTCCACCAGCCACTACTGCCCGCCACCAGCCACTACTGCACTCCACCAGCCACTACTGCCCGCCACCAGCCACTACCACCCTCCACCAGCCACTACTGCCCTCCACCAGCCACTACCGCCCTCCACCAGCCACTACTGCCCTCCACCAGCCACTACTGCCCGCCACCAGCCACTACCACCCTCCACCAGCCACTACTGCCCTCCACCAGCCACTACCGCCCGCCACCAGCCACTACTGCCCTCCACCAGCCACTACTGCCCGCCACCAGCCACTACCGCCCTCCACCAGCCACTACTGCCCGCCACCAGCCACTACTGCCCTCCACCAGCCACTATCGCCCTCCACCAGCCACTTCCGATCTCCACCAGCCACTACCGCCCTCCACCAGCCACTACTGCCCGCCACCAGCCACTACCGCCCGCCACCAGCCACTACCGCCCGCCACCAGCCACTACTGCCCGCCACCAGCCACTACCGCCCTCCACCAGCCACTACTGCCCGCCACCATCCACTACCGCCCTCCACCAG